>NW_007579402.1:30047-136985 GCF_000690725.1 Stegastes partitus | reverse complement strand
GGTGAACCTGCCTTCACCCTGAGTCAGCTGGGATAGACTCCAGCCCCCCATGACCCTAGAGAGGATTAAGTGGTGTATAGATGATGGATGGATGTTCAAAATAAAAGTTTGAAAATGTAACCGTTTTTTCGCTTCATATCATTGATTCTACCATATTGGACGAGTAGATAAAAACAAAAAAATCTGGGATTAAGGAAAAAAATCATAAAAAGTCTCATCTTTGAATTAACAAACAGACTAGTCATATTTTATGGACCATATTTAGTTGCCTTTCACAATAAAACAAAATAAAACATATGAAATACTCTTTAATATGAAATATTTGGTCACAAAAATGGAGAAAAAACTAAGTTGTTGGACTTTTCTAAGTGATTAAGCGAGTAAGAGAAGTTGTAGCACAAAAATTAAAACAACTAAACAAAACTGTCAGACAACCAAGAAGAACACAGTTCTGAAGGTTAAAACTCTGAACAATGTGTGTGTGGCCATGAAGGTTCTGTTGCCTCTAATTCCCTCACACAGGTGTGCTGGCCACCGTCTGGATGGCTGCTGCCTCTCAGACATGATGATGATGCCACTCATCATACTGAGCATATTGCCAAGTGTCATGTTGTTTATTGAGCTGTCTTCTGGTTTTTATCTCATACTGAGTGGGAAAAATCTGTTTTTTTCAATCAATGCATCCAAGAATCGAAGTACTGAAACTGACCTGAAACATAGGAACAGATCAGGGAGTAAATTATTTATCATAAAAATATCTTGAAAAGCTGTCGTTTAGGAGTTCAGTCAAGACTGCTAATTAAGATGTATTTAAAGAAAGGAATGGGCCTCTGTACAGTCAGGACACATGCATATACGCACCACTTCACCGTGTCCTATGTGACTCGCCACCCACGGTGCTGCTGAACTCTGCCATCGGGCCTCAGGGCCACATTTGCATCACAGCATCGTCCAAGATGGTGGAACCACATCGGCAACCTCCAGCACTGCCACCTCCTGTTTCTGTACGTGCTGATGAGTCATGGCATGAAAAGGAAAGAAGATGGTCATTAAATCAATGTGTGTGTGTGTGTGTGTATATATATGGAACATGGTCAAGGCCCAACATGAATCCATCATGGATTTGACAGATGTGAAAATTCTGTTCCATCAACGAGATGTTCCGAGGCAGACAGGACTCTCGGCCAGAGCCGCACAGAGAAAATGAGGCATCTCACTCCGACTGACAAAGTTCTATAATTCATCACAATAATGGGCTATGATTCATGCATTTCAGGTCGGAGCACCAAATTGGCATAAGTGACAATGGAGACACCGTCCCTGGAGTGTACACGTTGTCCAGACAGACGGATATGTGTGAGAATGGACATTAATAAGCTTATTTCATTCAGCAGATCCTCCGTCCGCAGCTCCATTTTTATGCATTCAGATATTATCCTCCTCCAGAACTGCAGGATTGAGTGTAAAGTCTTTGATCCTGCTTTGATAAATACCGCATAGTTTAGCCCTTGCAGCCTGGAGGTCCTAAGATCAGACCATATCTGTTTGCTTTTCTTTGCCCAGCAGGACCTATGCGCTGAAGAGGCTGCTTCATGCTGCTGCGACAAAAATAGACTCATGCTTTATTTCTGGAGAGCTGATTCAAAACCATGTGCGTCCAATGACTTTATGAGACTTTGTTTACTCTCTGATTAACGCTTGTGATTTGGAATGAAAAAATGTTTTTGGTTTTTTTTTTAAAAGCTCGTTTTGACCCAGTGAAAAGGATGAAGGGTCTCATTGTGTTCCCAAATTCTCTCAAGCGTCTCTTAACCGTATCATCACACAGTTACGCAGCTGTTATTGACTTGATTTAGGGATGTACAAAAAAATTAGCCCATACGGCATCTGAGGTTAATGACCTCAGATGCTTTGTGTGTTCATAGAGTGAGTCCACCCATGGATTTATGACATTATGTTGGGAGTCTAACATATTTGGCAGCATCTCTTTGGGAAGATATTCAACCTCTATGAACTTAACATCTAAACTACAACATTTTAAAACCCTTCTTCTCTTTGTCGCTTCAGCTATATGACCTCAACAGTTCTTTTGTTGGCTGGATCACACTTTCCTCCCTGCTGCATTGGTAAAGTGTGGTTTCGTTTAGGAGTTCTGGGTGAATCTGTGCGACCACACGCCTTTTCCCACCCCAGATACGCCAGTAAATCAAATCGTCAGGAAAACGCTTGTTGAAGAATTTGGTGGAAGATGTGGAAGAAAAGCAAGAATGACTCCCATGATGACGGATCAGACTTCAGAAGAAAAACATAAAAACGGTCACATTCTAATTTTAAGCCAACATTCAGAAACACTGTTACTGTCATAAACTCTGTAATGCTGGTGCCACTATCATTAGATAACGCAAGCACGTGATTAAACATATGGAGTAAAGTTTCTACGAGTGAGCGGACCTCCATACGTTCTCCCTCGTGCAGCTGTCTGAGGTAAAGCAATGTTTGCAATTCCAAGAATTGCTCTCAGGCTCACAGTAGTGGAACCGTCTTTATTTACTGCCTTGTTTGTTACAGAATTCCCAATGCAATCTGCAACTTCCCACAAATGCTACTGGATATCTGTGACAAAGAGAAGCCGGTCCCTGCGGGAACGTTTGCGAAAGCATCTCGTGGTGAGTCAGATGGAGGTGGAACCCAGCTTGGGGAGTATGATGTTGGTAATGATCTCACCTGAAGCATAAATCTAACAGTATCACTGGATCTGGATTTCTGAAAACTGTAATAAATGGGTTTTATTCCAAGCACGCACATCTGTTCTGAGATACTTGTTGCATAAAGTGATAAGGCAGCGATCTCGACACGAGCAGCCTCTTACACGCCACAACGCCCTCAGACAGCTTCTCTCGGCATTTGATTCAAATGGAACTTTTCTTGGCGAAGCTTTCAAACAAACTTGTACTTTGTGTAAGAGGTCTTAAAAACCCTTCCTCATGGGCTGATCGTCCTCAATATGTCTGCCTGTGTGCTTCATGTGCTGTTGACTTGTGTCTCTGTAAAGCATCATGTGACTTGTTTAGTGTGAAAACAATTCAACATCAGATGGCAAACATCCCACTGGTGGATCTATGAGTGCACAAGCAATAGATAAAAAACATATACAGCCGTTCTCAGATGTGTTCATACCCTCCATCAAAAAGGGAAAAAAAATGAAATAAGTTTAAGGTAATAATAAATAAAACTGTAATGAACATCATGACGTTGCTTTTGAATTGTGGTTTAACAGAAAGAAAGCATGATGGAACACGTGGACTAGTATTTAGTTGAACAACCCTTTGAGCCAATCAGGTGTTTTCTGTAACACTCAGTCAGACTTGTGCACCTGTTGACAGGTATTCTGGTCCACTGCTCATCAGCAAAGGGCTCTCATTTGTCCAGGACAGTTTTTTTTTATTTTATTTTTTTTATTGTTCTTTTCAACCACAATTCAAAAGCAATGTCTCATTTCACTAAATTATAATTTAGCAATTGTTTATTTATTATTGCTTTTTTCAGTTTCTAGTTATTTGAGTGACTGTTGTGGGTTTTGTTGTTTTCGTTAATGGAAGGGGATAAATACATTAGAGGACGACTGTACGTGTTAAACTTTCCAGATGCACATTTTAAAAATTCAAAATCAGACAAACTAATTTGAACTGATTAAAAATATTACAAAACAAATTAACTAACAAAAAAATAACTAACGAGCAACTAAAACACTGAAGCATGGCCAGTTCAAAGAAATACTGCTAATAATTACAAATATATATAATATAAAAAAGAGATGTAATAAAACCTTCATTCAGCCTTCGTAGGTTTTCACTTCATTTTAAAACGCACATCTACAAGTTCACCCAACAAATAATATTACACTGTTAAATATGCTTTCGGGCTGCAGGTGTCTCAGTGGTTCACACCGTCGCCTCACAGGTCACCGGTTTGCGTCCCGGTGAGGACACCCAGGATCTTTCTGTGTGGAGCCTCCATGTTCTCCCCATGGATGTGCTTTCATTAGCATAGTGTTTATATCTGGATGAAAGATGAGCTGTATATCATCAGCAGAAAGGCTGCAGAGAGATGACGTTACTTCCCTTTAGGATTCTTTGCATCATGCTGGAATGACATCGTTTAGCTTCGTGGTTTGAGGAGCTACTCTGACATCACATGATGATGAAAGAAGCTGATCGTCCTTTATGCAGCCACATATAAACTGTTGGCAAACGATACAGGCTGATTGATTGATGACTCACCGCATGTGAGCTTCGGAGTGAGTCACTGAGTTCGAGTCTTCTGTGGCTTTAAGTCTGCATCGCGGAGACATGTTGTAATTGATAACACATAAAAAAACCCAAAACATTAGTACAAGTTATCCATCCATCCATTATCTATACACTGCTTAATCCCCACCAGGACACGAACCAGCAACCTTCCTGCTGCGAGGTAACAGTGCTTAGTACAAGTTAGATTGATTTAATTTCTATATTGTAGATGTCATTTTGTTTTTATATAAATCTCTAAATCAAGGCACCTCCTCCTGTGATATCTGCTGATTGATTTTAATCTCTATGAACAGCAGCAGGCTTATTACAACCTCAGTATGCGGCAGAAGTGCAGTCCGATATTTCTTTATAATCATGTATATCACACTGACTTATTCATGAGCACACGCCGAGTGAGTCATCTATCGCTCTCGCTTCTCCTTATTGCATTACGGAGCATGCTCAGTCACAGTGTGACTCAAACCTGCAGAGATGCTGCTGTTACAGGCTCCGCCCCCTGATTCACAGGTACGCTTCAGAAATGCTTAGGACGTCATAGAGCAGACGAACCCTAACCCCTCTCCTCATAGGACCATGAAAACCTGATCCACACATGACCTATATGTTTGTATCGAGGGGAAGAGTCGGGGCATCACATTGTCGCATATATTTCTTAATGCGTTGCGTCACCCTCCTTTAGCATGCCAACACTACGGTTCATTTTGTCATCAGCATCTAAAACAGCACAAAGGATTTAAGACATGCACTCCTAAACATGTCACCAGTATACGAACGAGCAGAACAAAAGGTCTTTGCTCCTCTTTTGAACCAAGAGCTGTCCCTCTGCATGACACATCTGCACGTTGTTTTCAAACCTCACCGCTTCTCCTCGTGACTTCTCAGAGGAGTCGATGGAGCTCCTACAGCTGAGTTGCAAATGATTTGTCGTCAGGAAGAGATAGCGCTCAAGTTGCTAAAGAGCCTCCCTCACTCCCACAAAAAAATTTACACCATCCTCCCCTTCAGCAAAACCAAAAAAAAAAACCCATACATCCCCCTAATCATTTTCAAACAGCGCTGCATTGTTTCTTCACCGTAGCAACACATCTAATCGTTCACAAGCGAGTTTAAGAGTGTTTTAGAATTTATTGAAAGCCCCTAAAGAGATTGTGTGTGATCGTTTTCATTATCAGCTTTTCACACGAGGAACTGAATCTGCTGCATGGTGTGTTATAAATCATGTGACAGCTCATGAATCTGAGCAGCATGTGTTCGATTAAAGCAGACACATCATTTACAGCACACAGGACATCCCAGGCTGGAGGTCACATGACACACTTTGATGTTTTACCCTCGAACTTTATGTTAAAACCGCTTTCTGTGCAGCACACTGAAATGTTTGACACAGTTAACATCGTCTTACTTGATCTATATTTAAGCTCTGCTGCTGCGCAGGAACGCACATTCACAGCTTTTGCGAGATTGATGTAAAAGTGGCTGGAGCGGCTCTTAATGAGCATAAGATTGTAATAAACACAAAGTCGCTTCCAAACATCTTTACCAGTGGATTATACAAGCACAGATGTTGAAAACCACAGCGGATGCCAACATAAACTGTATAGAAGCAGCGCGAGAGAACATTGTGACAGAAGGTGAAAAACGCTGTCATCATTTGAGATCATTTCCTGCCTGCGCTCCAGATATCAACTCGCAGCGCTCACTACGGCCATCGATCCACATCTGGCGATTCTCGGGCTTCAATAGGACGTTAGAAAAATACATGATTTGTGGGCGGTTGGCTTGACATGCAACACGATGAAAAACATCAACATTTCTTCAAATCTGAGAGAGGAGCTTCGCTTCGGGATGTTCTTGTAAACATCGGTGGATCCAAGTGAAACATCTGTAAGGACGACTTGCAGGTGCTCACCTACACTCTAACTGTGTAAACCAAGCCAGTTCAACTGTTTTTCATACATAAAAATACGAAATAAATGAGTCTAGCAGCTATTTTTCTTATCAATAACAGCTGTGCTTTGGGCGAATTGTACTTTAAATTGTACCAAGGCTCTAAGTTCTGCATAATTAAGGCCTTGGCTGCTTTAAATGAAAAGTGGATCCCTTCAGAGGGCAGTCCACAGCCCAGACACACACCTGACCAATCACAGATCCATCAACACCTCCGTGCTCATGTTTGGATTAGACAGAAGTTAGGCAGAGTCAGGCAATGCTACCACACTGAGGGCCCAGTGTCCGTTCTACTATACTGCACAGCATGCCAGAAACAAGATTGACTACATAAAGTACTTAGTATATCAAATTCAGTGTGCCAAAAGCAACAGGACGCCCCACTACATCTGGTCAGATTGTGCAGGATGTGAGCCAACATGCTTTTCTGGTCATTCTGAGCAGCAGTCCTCAGTGTGGTTATGTCACATAATTATGTCCGACGACAGCTCATTTTGCACTACAGACGGCGAAGGTCACACTTTAAGGCGCAAGATTATGAAAAAGTAGTATGACCCAACTGTATGAAACAGTACTGATCAGCAAGGTCAGCTGTGGTGCGCACCGCAAAGAAAACTGCTATTCAAGAAGTTTATGGTTTAAAAGTCATACAGATCAGAGTGTCTCAAGTGATTGTCGTATAAAGGCACCTTTATCTGGAAGGAGCAGCCACCGCTCACTCAATACTTCTGCTGATAACTGAGATAATAAATACATTATTGAAAAGTCAGGGAATGAATATGAGCAAATGTTCATGTTGCTTTACATCCCATGGAGTCCAGTTACAGAGCCACAAGCTCATATTAAATCTCATCTAGAGTTTGCAAGAACTCATGTGGAGACCCTGAAGCCAACTAAATAAAAGGTTATGTGGTCTGATGAGACCAAAACTGAGCCTTCTGGTAATCAGACTAGGTGCCATGTTTGCAGAACACCAAACATCATCACAACCACACCATCCCCACCGTGAAGCATGGTGGTGGCAGCATCACGATGTACGGATGCTTTTTGGGCCTTGAAAGGCTGGTGAAGGCAGAGGGTAAGATGAAATCAGCAGGGTACAGGGAAATCCTGGAGGACAACCTGATGTAGTCTGCAAGAGAACTGTGGCTAAAGTGAAGATTAGTTTTCCAGCAAGACAACCGACCCGAAGCATACAGCAGGAGTGGTTCGGAGACAACAAAGTAAACGTTGTGGAGAGTCGGAGCCCAGATCTCAATCCAATGGAGAATTCGTGGCTGGACGTAAAAAGGGCTGTTCGCTCGTGATCTCCTTGCAACCTGACGCAGCTTAAGCAGCTTTGCAAAGAAGAATGGGGTAAAAATATAATGTCCAGATGTGCAAGGCTGACTGAGATCTATTCACACGGGCTCAATGCTGTAACGACGGCCAAAGCTGCACCGACTAAATACTGACTTGAAAGGGCTGAACGCTAAAGCAGTCACTTGTTTTACATCATGAATTAATTGACATTACTCTGTGGAAAACTGTTTACACTTGGACATGAATGGTGTTTTTTTTTGTAAATTCTTGTCAAAAAAGCTGAATTATATGGACGGTAATTCAATGTTGAAAGGCAATAAAAGGTGCAAGGGGGTAAATAGTTTTGCAGATACTGTAACACTCTGCGTGCTTTAACTCCCCCTCTGTAACATTTTTGCTTTAAAAGCCGGCGTGAGCCTCAGCCTCAGCCCACATGCCATCATCTATGGACATGATTAACCTGTCATAAGCATGTCACTTTCTGGGCAAGCTTCCACAAATGTTTCTTTAAGTACTCTTCGAACATTCCTGCTGTTATTAAAAATTATTTAACATTTTTCCAATAACAGCTTACCACATTTAGTGTCCATCAGTTGTGTTTTATTGACCCCCTCTTATGCTTTTGATTAACCTGAGATCAACTATCCCTCTGAAATGTTCTGGAAATGTTTAGTAAGGGTTGCTTTTATTAGTCAGTGCCTTCATCACAGAATTTTTTTGTATGTTTTTGCTCCTCATTTGAAACTTGATGATTAAAAATAAAACACACCTTGGAGCTCATGTGCCTCAAGGCTCAACAAGCTGCATGGTCTGCGTACACTTCGTCTCCACAAAACAAAGTGTTTCCTTCTTCAGGACTGCAGCTGAACGGACGTTGTGCAACGCAGCGGTGTAAATAATGAAAAGAAAAGCCACCATTTCTGAGATGTATGAACTGGAGAACTTGGCTGCAGCTCGAACACTAACTCAGACCAGAAGATTTAAACAGAGAATAACATCCACTCCAGTCTGAAGCTTAGCAGACTAAAAATGAACACCTCCAACGTGTGTGCATACTTTTCTATTTAATTTTTCATTCAAGCGTGACTCACGAGAAGTCGAGATGAACAGAGACGTGTCCAAAAAAAAGTGGCTGTTGTGACAAGTGATCTAATCTGCAATATGCATGTGTCTGTGAGTCAAACACCAGCTCTGGTTGGCTTAGGAGAGGTCAGAGGGCAACCTGTTATACTGATGTCTTGGATCGGTTCTTCCTGCGGTTGTGGAGGCGCCCTGACCTATCTCCACACATGCCAACTCCACCACACACTTACATCACCGCCTTCGCCGTTCCTCTTCCCCTGACTGCAATCTAATCACTCATGTCAGCGTTTAGTGGATCCTGACAGATGAGTCCAAGCAGGGCACGCCAACATTTATCAGACTCACCTGGCAAAACAAATATGCAGCAATATAAATAAGATTAGGATAACCGCACAGTTGAAGAGCCCCATCCCATTAAATCTGGAGATAAAAAAAGTGAAAAATGTAGTGTGAGCTGAGGAGAAAGTGGGCTGAGATATGGAGAGCTGCACGTCATCTGGGCCATGCTGCCTTCTAGTGGTGCATTCCCAGGATGTTTACTGAAGCCACAGAGAGGCCGACGCCGACCTGAAGCTGACCACAGCAGTGTTCACACGTTACAGGGACGTTATGTGTACGTTACCGCGACGCCTTCTGTCTGCTGTGTCTCTGCCTGGTTTACATTCAAACTGAATTCTGTATTTTTCTTTGTTTCACTAAAATAAAACCCTGAAAGTTCTAAAAGTAACATGTATGTGATCTATTCTTTGATCATCCATCTGCAGCACAGATTGTTAAACTGATTATTAATGCATAACCACAACATCTTAAGGTGGATTTATACAAAACTAAAGCAGATATTAAAGCCTGTTTACAGGTTCTGGGGAGCGGCACGGCATGTTGTAAACATAAAGACGTTGTAATTATAGGAGCAGCAACTAAAGACTCTCTTTTTTTCTAAATGTGGTGTTGTGGGGTGATCTGTGCGTGAGGACAGAGGCTGCCTACATCATCAGCTACATGAAAGGCATTACAGGTAAGGTAGGCGCCACGGTCTGACCAACAGGAAGAAAACATGGCAGTAAAAAAAAATCATCTGCTGCAATGATTCAGATCCTTTTTGATTTAAACACTGTCCGAAAATGTCTGTACATGAGCTCATGTTCAGCCTCCTAAACAGCAACAGGTGTTTCTGCTGATATCGGAAAGAGCTCCACTGTGGATCCTTTGTATTTTATAATCTGGTTTTTCTTACCCCAGAGACAAAAGGAGGACCACTGCTCAGAGCTGGACGGGGTCCAAGAGAGACCAGGAGAGGTGTGAGGGGTTGAAAGGTGGACAGAGAGGTCAGCAGAGTATCATTAAAAATCCTATCATATGGAAGAGTGCGCTGCCTCTGACAGGTCATAAGGTCTGACGTCCTCCTCCAGACTCCCACTGCTGTGTGAGATGTCCAACCAAACCCCAGCATACAAAGCCAGTGACAGTAGCGCTGCATGACTTTAGCTTAGCGGGCAGCGCAGCTCCCAGTAGCTTGTTAGTTCTTAAGAAGGATGAATGTCGTGAGATGATGGGACTGAACTAGAAGGGGATAATAATAGATCAGATTTATACAGCGCTTTTCTTGCTCAAGGAGTAACTGGGGCAGACTGACAGAGGCCTGGCTGCCATTCTGCCCTCCGACCACCAACTCAATGCATCCAAGGTGGTGAAGTGTCTTGGCCAAGGACACAACGACCATGACACAGGTTACAGGGTGGAATTGAACCGCCAACTTTCCGATCAATGACTGACCCACTCTGAGCCTCAGCCGCCGGATTAATGCAGCTTCCATGTTACTTTAACTATGTAAAATGTAAAAAATCTGCCTAACTTAGGTCATTTTGTCTCCTTTTTTGTCTGCATCAATGATTTTTCTATTAATGAAACGGTGAGGACCATTCAGGGACGTGTCCTGAACCCAGTGAGGTGCTTCTTTTCATTTTACCACACACAGGGTCTTGAAAAGAAACGTTGTCTTTAGGTTTAAATCTACTAACAACAGTGCGCCAGATCAAAAAACACTTTATTTTTAAATCTCGTTTGTACATTTCAACACCTTTTAAAACAACATTAAATACAAAACAGTGACTGTCCTTTGGTCCTCACGAGTCCCGTCGTGTACCGTGGAGTCCGGGTCAGGGTTACACCTCCACTCCTCACATCCACCAACTATCCTTTTGAAGCCACAGGAAGGAATCTGCCTTCCTTTCCCAAACATCAGGATTAGTGAAGGATAGATTTCAAACGGCTTCCTTTGAAGCCCATTTACGGTGAACAGGAGACGGATCAGTCGCTCTTCTCTCTCTTCTCTCTGCGAGCCTTTCTCTTCAGCTGAAGTGTCTTTAGTTCAGTCATAGTGGAAAAGGTCCTGTACACCCACACCATCTGCCAAGACACACACACACACATACCTGCGGTTAGGCAGTGTTTCTGGCATTTGATCTGATTTGACAAGGTGAAGAAGAAAGAAAAACATACCACAATGATGACTGCATTGAGCAGAAGAGGAATTGAGAAGACCAACGATATGAACATTCCCTTGGAATCAAAGTACTGGAAATTAGAAAAGGACCTGCGAAAAAGAATGAAGCTTAATGCCACTTCCTTAATTACGGTCTCACTCTTGGACTACAAAGTCTCTACACACACACATTATTCAACACACAGAAGCACCAAAGCAGAGCTGGTGAACAGTTGTCTTACCTCCAGTTCATGGCTGCCAGCTCATTCAGATATTCAGCACCGTAAACCAGGCCGACTGTGGAGAAAGGTGAAAGCAGCCACTTAACGCAGGAACACCATGTCAGCAGGGAAATTAACTCCTGTTCATCCAAACAAGATTATCTGAATATCTGCATTAGCCAGACTTCACTGGCATCAGAAACATCAGCAGGTGGTTTGATGTGACTTCAAACTATTTTGATTAACAGATGTGCAAAACAAATAGCACAGTTTTCTGGTGGGGCGGGCATGCTAGTCTGGGACCACCTGGGCTTCTTGTTGCCTCCATCTGGAAGACGACCCCCCACAACCTGGCACCCTGCTCTGGGCACTGACAGACGTGACCTCAGGAAGGCGTCTTTCAGGTGAGGCCTGGTCCAGCTCTGAAGCCTAGTGCAGCGCAGCAGCTCCACCTGGTCGACCTCCATGCACCTCTGCATTCTACTAGTTGTATTCATGGATTGTGCATCGAGGCGAGATGACTCCGTTGTATACTTTCATATTTGTGTGTAAGTTTATGAAAGTGTGAGTTGGTCATTGTTCTATACATTTTTTAGCTGTGTAGCTTCTTAAACAGACTGAAGCTTAGGGGTGCACATTATACATATACACACACACACACACATCACCAACCACATCAGTATCGGCTGATAGTGTTTTTCCGATTTATTGGTCCGATGAACACATTTAGCAGATGATTGTCTAACATCAGCGCCTTTGTCTCTACATTTGATATCGCTGCTGTTTCACAGATGTTTTACTTAAATGGTCCTGGACTAAATATGTTTAAATATGTTTTACTTTTGTTAATAAAGAAGACTACGTGGTCTAATCTGGGCCTCTTTTGAACAATTCTTACAGTGCTTACTTACACTCATTTTTTAGTGTGAACAAAAACTGTATATCGACATCAGTGATATCGGTTATCAGCAATATCAGAAATCTTAATATCGGATCTCGGTATCGGCCAGAAATGTTCATATCGTGCGTCGCTACTGAAGTTATCAGGTTTAAATGAAACCATTTTTGTTAAACAAGGCATTTAAAATGATCACTAATTATACACAGTATATCAACTAAAATGAAGCATTTCATGGTCATATTTTTTTCCTGAAACAAGCAGCTTCTCCTGACCTCCACCTGTCCACTGGATGTTACAGGGCTGACTGTCAAACGTACCTATGAGCAGGAAGTGGCAGATCTGAGCCCTGTAATATCTGCAGGTCACCGCAGTCAGCAGCAAACACACAGCATGGAACAGCAGCAGCCCGATGAGCCACGGCTCCGACCACTGCACCTGCAACACACACACAGAGCAGCACTCACCTGAACTCAACTCAAACTCCTCCACAGTCAAACGCAGCAGCAGCTAGCTGTGGCGGCTAACGGCTCGGTAGCGCAGAGCCTCTCGAACCGGACAAATAAACATTTGACTTACCGACATGAGAAACGTCCATATCGACGTTATTCTTAATTTGCTGAACCCGTCGATAGGGATGGAGCTGATGTTCTCTGCTTTTTGTTCCGTCATATTCAGAAAACTCAGCCGAGTGTCAGGTAAACAGGACAGGACCGGAAGTAGCGCTTCGAGTCGCACACGGATGACGTAACGGAGACCGGCACGTTTATCGTCATGATTTAAAAAAAACAAAAACAAAAGCGCAGGTGGGCAAAGTTATACTTTATTTTATTCATTTTTAATTTTCTTTTTTATTATAGTCTCTCTATTTATACTGTTTGTAAAAAAAAAAAAAGAAAATAGATTTTTTTTTTTTTGTTTTGCTTTTTTTTGGTGTACACACATTAAAGCTTTAATACACCCCAACTTACAAATATCATGACTTTCAGAACCTTTACAAATGATCAAACTGACACATACAGAAACACTGAAATGTTTGGGACAACCCTCACATTCATGTCAAAGAATCCTCGTAAACATAGATCCTGCAGAAATTCAGTAAAAACCTCCTGGTCACCATTACCTACGGCTTTGTCCAGCTTGTACAATTGTGAAAATTAAAACACTCTGGAGGCAGGTGTTTAAGACCGGCCTCCTTCTCACTGTGGGAGTCGACTTTACTCATCATTTCTAGCACTTGACTGACGATCACTACCTTCTGAAATATTTCCAGCTTATAAATTCCTTGAAAAAAAAAAATCTGCCCTAAATCAACTACTCCTGTTACTGCTGACCTGCTGTAGATACCACATGACAGTATTTTCCCTCTGTACACCTGCAAACACCAGACAGATATAAACATTCTCCAAGTGAAAAAAAGTGTATCTGATGGTTAGTACGTGCATGGTTTAGAATTTAAGGAGTACATATAGAGGTCACTGTGTCAGTACAAAGAGCAGCTTTATACACTGTGTGCCAGATGTTATGATATTAACCAAGTAGCTATCGCACATCCCTGCTAATCTGGTGGGCTGAAAGAATATCTAGAACCTAATGATCTGCAACAACACATCAGGATTTTAGTGTAAACAACCAATATGAACAACAAAAGAGTTGGAAAAGCACACATGCAAACAGATAAATCGATGACAACCGAGTTATTTGATTAGAACACAACAAGCCTCTGAATACTAACACAAGCTGTTCCTACTGATATGATGAGTCTGTTTGTGCTGTGATAAAGGCAGATTGTACAGTTATGACTGAGCTGCTTAAAGCACAGCTAACATGTGATTCAGTGTTAGAGTTACATGTTTAGACACATTGAAAATGCAATTTTAAATCCACAAAAATTATAAGACATATAAAAAATTCTTTGGTCAGTGTCCAGGGGTTATGGATTATGAACAGACAACAAGCTGCTGCGCTCAGCGTCTGTCTCTGTCTTGGTGGAAGTCAGGGCCAAAAGCAGCTGCTACTGTAATCGGGGTAGAATACCCGAGGGCAAAATTGTGAAGGCCAAGCATAAGGCATTTCCATGTGTACCGAAGTGCTTGTCCGAAATTCTGGAAGACAGAGAAATCAGCAAATTTATTCACAATACTTTAATCATCTGCATTCTGTTCTGTCATTGAGAAGAGAATGTACAAGAAAAGAAGCTCGCATTAAAGTAGGTTCACAAACGGTTTTGTACTGTTACATGCTTCCCCTCCTTCTAGCTGATGTGCCTGATCTCACTCTGTGTCTGCCTCCTTCCCAACAGGTGTACCTGAAAAGAGGGGGAGGGGCCTGCAGCTCAGGCTCTCCTCATTCCAGCCGCAGCCGCAGCTTCTGCAGCAGCAGTGCATCTGATAGTGATTGTGTGTGACCTTGTGTAGGTACTTTTAGTTTTTCTCTTTTTTCTCTTCCTGCTGGGTCCAGTTGTTCAGTTCTCACGGCTGTATTTCTATTGTTGAGGAAATGGTTTGTTTATGACCAGGTAGAGGGGAGGACCCTGCTCCGCTGGTCCATGTGGGCTGGACAGTGGTGGCTCTCTTCCTCTTGTTGTTTCTGGCCTGCCCACCAGTATTTAGTTAGTTTGGGAAGGGGTTTTATTTAGCTAATGTTTTTTGTAGATTCTCGGTCTTTAATTTGGTCTCACTTCCTGTCTACCTTTTTTCAACAATAAAAATGTAGGTGTTTTTGCAGCTCTTTGCCCATTTCATTGTGTTCAGTCTCGTTGGTGCGAGCTAATTTAGGGGATCGTAACATGTACCAAATGCGACTGTTTCCCCACACAGTCATGTCGTGATTTTTATTCCCAGAGTATTCGGATGATGTTTTGTGTTGCAGCATCAAAAAAAGCAGGTTAAAATAATATGAGATTAGGATCTGAGTCAGGACATGATTTAAAAGCTGCATATTTGGCGCTTCATAGAACAAAAGCACAGCAGGAGGAGAGGCCCAGTCTTCTCCTGGCTAAAGTTTAAATTAGGAGTCCCATCAACACTATTGTCTTCTGTGCTGTTGGAACAGGAAAGGGCTGGCTGGCTGGCTGTAGCGGATACAGGAGGTCAGACGTTGTACAAAAACAAAGCCAGAAAAAAAAAAGTGCTTTTCTCAGTGTAGTAACTGCACACAACTCCATCTACCATCTACCTGGACGCGTGACTGAAGACACCCAAGTGTTCATGTCCACCTGTGGTTTATGGTTTGTTTACTTGGCACTCGTCGCTGCGTTTTCCCAGATTTATGTGGGTCATTTTATTGTGAGGCTGTTAATGTTCACTACATACTGCACAAGTGTCCGGTCACTGATTAGCCTTTGATAATAATTGCGATGGCATTCTGTAATCAGTTTCCTTACAAGTCGCACGTGAGTTATAAAGCAGTTAGTCAGTAAACAAAGAAGGTCACGCCGAGATGGGCGCCATACAGACAGAGCTGTGTTTTTCCACGACAGGTTAGAGCCGAGTTACAAACATCCACCAACACCTGAACAGCACGTCCAAAGCCCAGACTGCCAATATGTCAGGCGCAGGGAAATGCAGAGAAATTACAACTCATATATGAAAAGATGATATTTAATTATTTTGAATAAATTTGTCAGAAGGTTCAAGAAACACTCCATTCTCAAAAAAACTGAATATTCTGTCAGTTATTTCATTGTTCATGCTTTACAGGGTTAAATAAATCAGAAACTTTATCCCAATTTTACGACTCCTGGAGAAGACGGGGCAGCATGCAGCATCACATTAAAGCACCCCGAACACGTCACATGAGGTCAGGACGGGTGGAGGTGATTATTATTTAAAATGATCAGATCACCTGAGACGGTGAAATAAGAGTTTTTCTCTCTCTTTTTAAAAAAATCCTAAATATTAGAATGATTGAATGATGTTGATTGATTTATTTTAAATGGATGTACAACATGTTTCAACTTACCCACAGTGGAACTACAAGAAAAGAAGAAAGGTTTTGTTAGTGTAAAGATCCTTTTACGTGTCTACGTGCAGCCTTGTTATGACAAGCCAGGTTTATGTTCATTTAATATTAAATGCTGCAAACAAAATCATGTTCACAGCCCTGTGGAATGCCTTCTTTACTGTTTTTGTACTGACATGTAAAACAACAACAACAAAATAGTTTTCAGGCTTTCCCGTCACCCCAACCAGTCGAGGCAGACGGCTGCTCTCCCCGAGTCTGGTTCTGCTAAAGCTTTCTTCCTGGTAAAAGGAAAGTTTTTGTTGTTTTTTCACTTCCCACTGTTGCCAAAGAGCTGCTCACAGGGAGTTTTTGGTTTGCTTGGGTTTCCCTTTCTACGTGAAGTACCTTGAACTGATTGAAGGAAGTACACGTGTACACCCATGTACATTTATTGGGAAGCTAAATTTAATCCTAAAATGTGAAACATATATTAAAAATCATGTTTATTGCATTTATGCAAAGGCAAACCCAACCCAGTTCAGTATTGTGTTACAATATCACATTTTCACTGGATGATTATTGTGGCCAAAAGACTTCACAATATCTATCCTAATTCATCTTAAACTTTGTTTATAGTGTGTTTTGTTTAGTTTCTGGCAATAAAAAAGTCACGGAAACACAACTGTATTGGCAGCAGAGAGAACCTGTAACTACATCAGTACTTTATTGGTGCAATCCTCACACGTTATCAGTGTTTTATGATTTAAACAGAATGCTTTTCATCAACACTGGTGTATTGCACCACCCCATAGATTGGTAAACAAACATGTCACTGATTAATGAATTGTGCAAATGTTGTGTGTCAGATTCCATCAAGCCAATTTCTTATCAGTCACTCGTGACTGAGGGCTGTAAAGCAACCCACCCAGTAAACAAACCCACCGTGTTAAGACTGAGACACTTAGCAGGGTGTGCAGCGTTTCTCCCCAATTAGGTCAATAATCAACCAAATTACAAACATGCAGCCGAGGACAACGGGATCATTAAGGAGATTGGAAGTAGGCCTTGTTTTCCAAGGAAGACACATGTGAACAGTCTGTCCTGACTTTTATGGCGTTTGCCTTTGGTCTCCTCTGCGATGCACGTTTTACCACCAGACAGAAGCCGCACAAGGCCATTAGTGACAATCAGCGCTGACTGCAGTTCAGCTGTCAGACGTTATGGCAGCAGCCCGACATGAGCTGCTGCTCGCTGCCAGAGAAAATGCATCTGTAATGTCCGCGTGATTATAGAACAATCCCAGTGATATCAAAGCTGATTGTGCTTGTTTCATTTTAGTGATTTGGGAATTCAAAGCAACTTTAGAAACCTGACTTTCAGGACACGTTACAGGCTGGCAACAGATGAGAGTTCCTAATGATCAGATCTATTTAAACATTGTGATTGAGGCTGATTGATGCCATACTGAAAACACTTGAACTTACCCATACTGGAGCTACAAAGAAAAGACAAAGAGTTAAAGAGAGAAAAGGCTTTTCCATTAGACTACAGTAAACATGAGCACATTATTAGCAGTTCAGGAAATCTGTGTTAGAAACAGGAAGGCACACCAACCTTCTTCACTTTTTCGTAGTTTTCCTTCTTCTTTTGCTTCTTCTCTTCTTTTGCTCTGACTCTCGCCTCATCTTCAATCAGTGGCTCGTAGTTCTCCTTCAGAAAGGCAAAGTGTACTTCTTTGTGGCACTTCTTCTGTCTGCAGCTGCCATCACCCTGGGATGTCTGATCCGACCTTTCTGGGTGATCCCCGGTGATCAAGTCCACATGCTGCTGATACTTTGCCGCTTGGACGTTCAGGCTATCAGCTACTTTCGAATTCCTGTTGAACAGCCTCGACGCAATAGCTTTGGGCTTCATGTTATCTGCTGGTCGCACTTCTCAGAGATGCAGGAAGAGGCAGCGGTTTCCTTGGGAGGTCAGGTATGGGCTGTCAGCAGCTCTTATATGCATGAGTGGAAGGACATTCCAGCGGCCCGCCTTGTGTGGGGGGTTTGGCACAGAGCCCTTAAAGTTATAAATCCTTCCTCCTCTCAAGGCTGACCTCAATAGGAGGTTTTAATGGAAATGGCTTTAATCTGGTGAATGAATCACACGGCCCTTTCACACACTGTACACTGAACCTGCATTTGAATTGTTTTTTTTTTTCTAACACTTCAAGGTGGTATTGAGAGTAAAGGGTTTCCCAGTTTACTGCACATCACTAGTGTGGTCACATTAGGAAGACGCTCTACTGCTGCAATCTGTTTTCCTTCATGAGATGCACTTTGCATATGAGATTTTAATCAAAAACTTCAATCCATATCTTAGAATTTGATCAGGAAGAATCACTCAGAATGATGTGCATCTGTTATGGATGTCACTCCTTTTGGTTGCTTTCATAATTGCAGGCAGCTTCTGAATGTGCTCTTCTGACTTACTGAGTAGCGTGTCTGCACCAGTGAGCGCTAAAGTCTGAAATGCTGCAGTCTTAACGGGCATTGTGGCAAAATACCTACTTCAAAATACAGCACATAGTTGGCACTTGCAAACATTGTGTTGCTGCTGTCACATGTGGTCAAGAAAGAATAGAATAGAAAATATTTTATTTATCCCAGGCCTGGGAAATTATTACGATACAGCAGCAATAAAGAAAAACACCAATCACAATAGAAAAGGGCTCAAGTTAAATACTAGTAAAAATGTATATAAAATAAATAAAATAACTGTAAAAAACATAAACAAACCAACAGTTGGAGGGTTAGTGGAGATCAGCACCATGTGTCCATCAATAAAAACTGAAGTATTCATTATCTATAAGTACCGGGACTGGAAGTCTGTCCAGGGTGTCCCCCACACCGTGACCCTCTGAAGGACAACGTAGGTGTAAGCTGCTGCTGCTAGAATACATCATTACATCATTATTTACTGTCAAAAAAACGTCCTTTAGTTAACTTTTCCGGTTTAGTGCAATCCAGCGGCACAAAGCGCACATCTAGAAAGATCAGCATCAGTTGTTGCTGACACTGTCAAAGAAGTCTGATTTTCTACAGTCCCACCGCCAACAGCAGCAGGGCCTCAGTCATCCAGAGTGCTTAAGAGGTCAACCAGTTGTAGGTGAGGCGAGGTGAGGTGCAGTGAGGCGAGGTGAAGTGAGGCGAGGTGAAGTGAGGCGAGGTGAGGTGCAAATGCCTCCACTGACTCCATAAATGACACCACTAAAACCGTGTGTCTGTTGTTTGGTTTAATGAATAACATCCTCCATCTGGCACGTGGACATACTTTACCCGTCTGTCGTTTATTTACCAAGAGGAACCTTTAATGTAATCGTATAAACAACATTTTATTTGTCACTCTTATCAATATTACAGTGAAAAACATTGAACATACTGCCTCGTTAGTAGAGCACTTAAACCTGCTTATAACAACTGACAGTAGAGTTTAAAACGAAGCAGGAAACAAAACTCTTTTGTTGACAGTGACAGAAAGCTTTACAGGAAATAGTTCTGCCCCTTGTCTACTGGTGAGGCCGAGAAGTACCCTGGAAAATGTCCTCACAGCTGAAGCCCACCTGAACACCACCGAGTGTCCCAACTCTATGGACACGGTTCAACAGAAAACAGGCGTCAGTGTGTTGCAGCGTGACTTTGATGCGTCATGTTACTCAGCTACAACAACTACTGATCCTGGTCTTGACTTCTTTGCGAGTTGTCTTGGCCGCGGTCGGGATCTTTGAGACGGAGGATGCGGATGATTTTGCTCTCTGGAAGTGAACTGAGGAGGAAAAAAGGCAACGAATGAGGACGTGGACGTAACCCACAGACCAAGGAGCACGCTGAAGCCACTAGACCTCCAGTCAGAGCTCATTTACTGAGTGAACATACAGTTATGAAGGCACCAAAATCACATGCGGGTGGTCTAACTGCTTTGAAACAGAAGCTGTGTTGGTGGTTACCTCATGCTCTGTGGAGTGAGGAAAATGAACTGTCTGTAGCGCTGACTGGCTGCCACCTTCAGCATCATGTCCATGGATATCCTCCTGTTCACCATGTCCTGACAGAACAACACAGCCAAACCTTTAAACCAAGGCCAGACGCAGAGCAACACAGAGCTGCATATGAACCACCACCGTTCACGTCCCCATCTAGTTTCTACGTGTTTGTGTTGTTGATGATGATCAGCACCACACAGACTTAAAGTGTAAATAAAAGCATCTCTCATTACCATGTAAACATCGAACTCGTCAAGGCAGCGGAAAGGCGCCTCTGTGATCGCCCAAAGAGAGAGAACGAAACAGACGGTGGAGAAGGAGCGCTCGCCTCCCGACAGGCAGCGCATGTCGCTCAAGTCGGCCTTGTTTCCTTGGCCAGGCTGCACCTAAACACGAGAACACAAGGAAATATATGACAGAATAAATCGACTTCAGTGAAAAGATTCTGCAGGTTTCACGGACATTTGATTTACTAAGAGTTTCACACGATGAGTTATTTTACTCAGGAAACTCCAAAACACCCCACGGCAGAATGAAACGTGGATTTTGTTGTTTAAAACTTGCCAAAATTCTCAAGATCTCAAATCTCAAGAATCTCTGGATTTGCACATTTCCAGTGATCCTCGAACTAATCATGTGTTACGTTTGGTTTTGTGAGGAAAAAAAAAGTCTTTGGAGAAATACATGCGTCATTTTCAGCCATCAGACTAATCAGAACTAATTAAAATGTAATTAGTAAAACATTTGTAGTTATTTTTTGGAGCGGTAACAGATGTTGGCCCTTGTTGGACATATTGATTGGCGTTTCTTTTGTAAAATGATATATCAAAGACATTAAACTTTTGCTTTTTCATACATCACAACAGAGTTCTCTCTGCTTCTGTCCATGCTTGTGCTGTTTTCATAGAAAAACGAGGCCCCAATGAGTAAATAAGCGACAGGGGCAAAAAGCATCTGGATGTCACTTGGAATTCAGAGGATTGAGAAAATCCTGCCAAACAAAAAGGCCTTTCTGTCAAACGTTATTTCCCAGAATACTAGAAAACAACACTGACATTTTGAATATAAAAGTAAAACTGTAGTGCTCCAGACAGACAAAAAGATGTTCTTACAGAGATGGACAGGGTCTCATTCTTGTGGTCGAACGTCATACTTCCACTGTAGCCTCTCTGGGCCAGCATGCTGTCGAAGTAGTATTTACAACGGGCCGAAAGAAACCTGAGGCATCCAGAGACAGAGAAAAGGCAGCAGATGAACTGCAGTGTCAACAACAAAACTGGGCTTTTAGAAATAAGCTTGCAGAAGAACATTTGAGGTACAGTCGTGACTCGATAATCCAACACTAAATGTAAAACCTTCTTTTATGTCGGACAGCAAGGCTGTCGGATTGTCAAGACGGAGGTCGAGATACAAGGAGGGCTGGAAGCTGGAAGACTCATTTGTTCACATTCATTGTGTATAGTTGCTATAATAACTAGTGTGTTGTTAGAACACTACGCATCGCTGGATTTCACGTCTAACTGACTGATTGTGCACGTTCTGGCCACTTCCACCCCGGGGCAGCGCTCTGAAAGGGTGGAAGTGGCCGGAACACACAGGCAGTACTTGGCTGCTGATACTAGTTTAGTTAGCGCTCACACTTCTGTTTCCTCCATCGGTGGCGGCGGGGGAGTGGCAGATACGCTCCACCGTTACCATCCATGTTTACTTCTGTAAACACTGAGCACGCTCACTGCGTGTGACGTCGTCGTGTCCTCTTCTGCACATGCAGGACACTTTTAGGTCGTATGAAGTTCACACAGCAGATCACATACAAGTCACATTTAACTGGAAATGTGAAGGAAGTCACAAAGAAATCCGATTTTAGCATTAAGTCCTGCAGTGTGAACGTAGCCAATCTGTGGGATTGTTCAGTCAAATAATACGCCGTTATGACATAAAATGTCATGTTGGAGTCTGAATCCAAGGCTGTCGGTATGTTAAGGCTGGTTTTAATGGGTTCTGTTCGTTTTTCCTAAGCAAGGTTTAGGATTGTTAAGGGTCAGATTATCAAGTCATGACTGTATTTTAGAGAGAAAAATTACTTGATGTAAGAGTCTTCTGTCACGTTTTCAGCAGCAGCACAGACACTGCTGACAAGGCTTTGCTAGATAAATACAAACAGCTGTGGGTTCACTACTTGCCTTCTGAGATCAGCGTAAGTCTTGAGTCTGTGGTTCATAACGCTGTCCAGGCTTTTGATGAAGCTGTTGAGGTTCTTCATTTGCTGTGCCATGTTCTTGTAGTTCTCCAGAGCCTCGTGGTACTGCCTGGATGTGAGGAAGACACAAGAAAATGTTGTCACACGATGTTTGTTGAGCAGAGATAGGTACCGAGGCCTGATATCAAACGAGCCCCGGGGCAAAATGATTGATAAGCTCCGACGTTTAATCGTTCTGCTAACGACACTTTAGAAAGTAAGAACGTCGTGTTCATCTCATCACTGGAAGACGTGTTGGACATGTCTGACGTGTCTGTCTCTATGATGCACTTTTGCTTCACAAATCACTGACCTAATATCTGTTCACGCTTGAGCCTTTCCTTCTGGTACAATGCTGGACACTTTAATGAAACACAATGCATAATATCTATGAGTGAAACCTGCGACACTGTCCCCAGTGTTCTGATGGCTCCCATCAACACAACATCAGTGACGATACAAATATTCATTCTTACACAGTACGTGTGAGAAAATAAAGCCATCTTTATTCTTTTCTTAATTCCCCTAAAAAACAAAACAAATACAATCAAAATAGTACTTTTAAAAGTACTACTACAGTAGCGCGTTGATAAGCAGCATCGGTAAACGTGGTGGTACCGTTAAAATCCTAACACCATCCCTATTTTCCAGGAACATCTGGCTAATTAATCAAGACTTTTCCCTCCCAAGGGATGAATAAAGCTCCATTTGATCTTATTACTACACTGCCATGAGATGCAGGGCTCTCAGTAACCCACCTCACCACCTCCTCACGGTCCCCCTGCTGCTCCTGCTGGGTGCTGATCTTAGCCTTCAGACGGTTGATCTCGCTGTCCAGACTCCTGGCTGTGCGACGAACTGCCAGGCGCTCTGGACAGATCTCTGCTGCTTTGGCCACAGACGTCTGAACCACAGAGACAAACAAACCGTTAACTTCTGATGGCTATTAAACTCCCCAAACCCGAGCGCAGCATTAATTATTATTTATTATTGTTTTGTTTGAATATTTACTGTCTGTATTTCAGTGTCAACCTAACTGCTGTGCTCTCTGTTGAAACAAGGAAAAGGTCAGAAAAAAACTGTTTGTGTGCTTTAGAGCTCGCTTTCAGTTCTCTCAACTCAACTTTATTTATACAGCACGGTAACACAACAAAGTGCTGAACACAAAATATAAAACTATTTGAAAACATCTAAATACAAAAGACATAAAAGTATAATAAAATCATTAAAAAGGACAATAAGAACAGTCATAAAAATTGTCTCCAAAGTTCTTTGTAGGCGTTTCTTTAACACCACCCTCCGACCACAGCGTGACGTACCTCCAGTTCCTGCTCTTTGCTTTTCATGTTGGCCTCCAGAGTCCTGATGTTGGCCAGATGAGCGTTGCGTTTCTCATCATAGTGCCTCTTGTGATGTTTGGACTTGATAACCTCCTGATCAGTTTTACCCAGGTCCTCCTTCAGTGGGACAAAGTGAACAAGGACAAGGTCAGGGGCTGCTGGCTGCCGTGGGAAGTGTTTAAACTGGCAAAAGGCTGTAATCCTGTACCAATGCTAATGTCCTCAGGTGAGGCTCTGGAAAAGCTACATCACTGAAACATACAGCCAATCAGCACAAACAATTCAGATGTATTCTAAATGAAAATGACAACTACACTGTGTCCTGACTTCATAAATGTATGCATGCATTTTTGACTTGATTTCCATCTTGTATTCTTGATAATGCACCTACAATATGTATGCTATACTTAGAACACACATACTGCTGTGTTTTTACATTCACACCCTGGAGCCCTAACCTACAATCTCATTCACTATCCAGCATCGTACATGCTGGCTCTGTCCAACAGGATCACCTTCACTGAATCAGCCTCCTCAGCGATGGTGTTGATGTGCTCTTTGTGCTGCTTGTATTCCTGCTCTGCCTTTTCGTACGAAGCCTTGAGCTCAGCCATCTGGGTCCGTGCCTCGTCACACTCAGCGCGCTTGGATGCGATCTTAGCAACAATCTCCTGAAGATCCTCCTCCTGTGGTGAATTTCAGACACACACACACATCACAAGGAGCGCTTGTTGATTGCAGAAGTCTGCATTGCTGTGTCGTGCCTATCGACTAAGATGAATACAAGGCAGGTGTAGTGTATTTATTCCTGTGGATGTTGGGTGCTAACCAGGGGCCTGAGGTCCTCCGACTGAGGCTCTTCCACGTTCTGTACGTCTATCAGCTCCAGCTGTAGCTTCGTGGCTTTGTCCTGGAACAAAGACACAAACTTCATGAACAAATTCCTTCCATGTTAGAGGAGAACGTTTTGAGAAATTTGATTCAGGAATCCATTTTTGATTTAGCAGCTTTTTCTCTTGTTCCCACCAAAAACTTAATGGTTTAACAATTTACTAAACATTTGTAAGAAAATTAGAGCAGTTTAAAAAGCATAATCGAATCCTTTTGTTCTCAAATAATAATAAAAACATGTTCAGTATGAGTTATGAGTTTCCCACTCTGGCACTTACAGGGAGGAGAAAATATCATTAGTTGTTCACTGACTTATAAACAGACAGAAAGTGAACAATGATTATAAATGGGCAAAATCATTACTTTAGTCGTCTTTTGCTCCATGTGGGCTTTTCTCAGCAGGCCTTCATTTTGCTTGATGTCTTCATCCAACCTCTTCATATGCTGCAGGAAGCGAGTGGCCTGAGCCTCCTGGTTCTCCACCTCCCTCTGCAAGTGTCTGAGAGGAAAGAGAGGAAGTAGGACGGTGGAGAAGCAATCAGACTGAAGTACAGCTTTATATGGAGCAAGCAGTCCCTGTCCCCGAGGAACTAGAGCTAATAAACTCCAGCTTCTGTACTGCTTTTGTTAGGTTGTTCACAAACACACGTGGGATTCATTTGTCCAAACATGTCAACACCAAGAAGTCAGCTGAACATGGTGGGTTAGACACGCGTACCTGATCTCCTCCTCCACATCTCCTGAGAGGTAGTTGGCTCTGGTCTGCTCAGCAGTGTAGTTACGGTTTCTGTAAATCTGATCCCCGTCCTTAGAGAAGGCCTGGGTGCAGTTGGCGGGAGGATTGCTGCCCTGCATCACTCTCCGAGCTTCTGCACGGTTCTACACACACAGGACAGAAACAAGACTCGTGTCGACCCACCATTACGTCTCAACACTAAAGTAGAGTTCAGAAGGAGTTTTGTAGAACACATCAGTAACTTACGTGTTTGTGTGCATATCAGTTTTTTTTGTTTTTTTTTTAACTAACTGTCAAATGTACTGTGAGGTCCAAAAGTCCACATCCACAAAACTCCGTCAGACATTTTGAGAATTTAGAACCATTTAAAAAACACAAAACGTTCTGGCAGGTCTCTGCACCATTTCTAGGTCAGCAATCGAATTAACTTGCATTTGTAGCACTGACTACGTTGCACTAAAGGTCAGACATCCTTGGGTTGCTGCTGGATTTGATCTGCTCATCACAGCCTGGTTCGCTTGGTGTCAGTATGGGGATGCCTTAGGTTTCCAGCAGAACATTGGTGGAATAAAGGCAGAATAGAAGCATCTTTAATAGTGGCGTCCACTGTGTACACCAATCCAGAAATCTGCCATAAACCATGAATGTTTTGACCCAATCTGAAATCTGGGCTGGTTGTATGAATCCCAACACCATAAGATGAGCTCATGGAGGAACTTAAGGACCCACACAGCTGATCTGTAGTCGTGTGATCAGGCGGTACAGATCCTTCAAAGCGTTACCTCAGCTGGTGTTTTCCATCATACATCATTGTAAATCTTACTGATTATTACATCACAGACCCCACTCGTCTCTGCTGGTCGCTCACATCAGCTTCTGAAGCTACAGCTATGAACAGTATCTCGTGTTACGGGGAGCTTCTAGTGAAGAAACTGCTCGTTACCTTGATGAGCAGAACACTCTCTATACCCCGTTGATCAATCAGGCAGTTGGCCACAACTGGGTCTTCAATTTCTAGAGCTTGAAGAACGGAGGGGTATTCCGGGTGATTCACAGCCCTGACACACAAGACACAACACACAGATGCTGTTAGAACAACAAGAACTAGATCTTTGTTAATCATTTCTTTCTTTTTGTATATTTTAAAGCTGCCCTCACTTCTTTGTTGTATCATGGACATGTGGGAGGAAACGGCTTGTAATGATGGCAGGTCTGCGACTTCCTGGGAACATTTTGGCCATCAGGCCTTGCAGCACTCTCTCGTCTTCGTGGTTGTCACAAGTGAAGGCCTGCAGCTGGCCTTTAAGACATACTTCTACAGCCAAGGCCAGCTCTGGGTCCTTCAGGCTAATAAGGTAACCTGTAAAAGAGAAGGCAAGTTAGGAGCATTTTAGTCACATATGGTGCTCCTTGGTTGGTCTTTTGGCTGTGGCAGAAGGACAATCCCAGTCTTGTTCAGTCAAGACGGAACACATCTCATTGCATATTTATCTCATACCACCAGTCACAGTGTACTGTAACTTAAGGTGTTACTTTATGTTGCATGATTGTGTGATTCAAATGGCTGAGAAAGGATTTCAGGATTGGACACTACAAACACTTTGCCCTGTGTGCAAGTGGGCACCAAGTCTTACCGAGAGGTCCTCGGGGTTTGTGCTTGAACTGGCCCCTCCTGTAAGCTTCCTGGATGGCACTGAGCAATGCAGGCATGTGCTCTCCAAAACGGCGCAGTCGATTGGAGCGACTGCTCTCCAGAGTCTGCAGGTTCCTTCTGTTGGCTTCAATGGATCTCTGCAGTCCATTGTGCTCTCTCCTGAAGGCAGGAGGAGACGGGTGTTTTCATTATGTTAGAGGATATCATCATGTTCGTGACTCCATTGCTGAGAGGACCTAACATACCGGTGCACAGTTCTGTTGTATTTACAAACTGGTAATCAGTAACAGCAGCATGACAGGAATAAGTGCTGGGTTTACATATACAACTAGTGCCTATTTTCTAAATGATCTTCTCTTCTTGTCCATAATTCCAGTGCAAGGCATAGCACAATCATCTCTATAGGCTACCCTGGAACCAACAGGTTTTCATGATGCACTCATGATGAATTTTCCTTTGGTGCACAGTTTCTATGTCCTTACTTGATCTTTCCTTGCTCGTCTCTGGCACGGTTGCTGGCGTGCTGGTACTGGTCAATCTGCTGGCCCAGAGTGGAGACTTGATGATTAAGGCTTTCTAGCCCCTCCTGGATCTGCTGCACCCGGGCTGCCCTGGCCTGGCTCTCTGCTCCTGTTGTCTGACTGATGCTAAGGGCAGGAACAAGCGAAAGGAGGACAAAAAGCACAGGGAAGACCACACAGATAAGTACATTTTTTAGGCTAAATGCAATGCAGAAGACGTGAAAAACAAGACGGGACCGTACCTCAGCTTGAGATCTTTTATCCTAGATGACAGCTGAACTTTGTCCTTTTCCAGATCTCTCAGGTTAGCTTTGCATCTGTGGACGGTGATCTAGAGTGCATGTGGAAATGAAAAATTACAAAAAAAAAGCCCCAACAAAACAAACAAAAACAAACTTGACCATTTATGCTGAGTTGAAAAACAAGCTTCACAATGGTACCAGTACCTTTAGGCACCTCTGAATATGGTGACAGTAAACCACATGATGTTCTGAAATACATTTGCTGATGTCAGAATGCAAAAACACAGACCAGAAATATCAGAGTCTGTGGCTACGCAGCTTTGTGTGCTGTGTTTCATCTTTGGACAAAACCTTCAGGCCTACCTGGACCACACTACAACATGTGCTTATAACACGTATTTCATACCTGATGTATTTGTGGGGGGACATGAATTCAACTGCGACTACAGATTAGGCCTGATTAGGTGACAACTGATCATTTCAAAGTATTTGATAGCTTCATTAAATTGCATCAGATGAAAACCACCTTGAAAGCACATAATGAAAAGGAAAAGTTTGGTTGCAGTGTGATGACAGTCACGCCTTGTTCATGGAGTGTGCTGCTCGTTGTCACTCTGCCCGTCGGCTTCTGAGCAGTCTGACTGAAAATGTGCCTCGTGATTGCCTGAAGTCTGACCTCGGTGGACTTGAGAAGGGTGTTCCGTCTCTGGGCCTCAGCCTTGAGCTCCACACATTTAGGCTGAAGCTCCTGGACTTTCTGGGTGATCCCTTCCAACTGTTCCTGGATTTGCTTGTGCTTCTTTTCAGCTTCCTCGACCTTATTCTGCATATTTACACAAAAACAGGTGAGAGAAGCACGAGGTTTAAAAGTTAGAGTTTACAAGACAGCTGCACTCAGACAAGCACAAACTTAAAGTGTGAGCTACCAAACAGAAGCAGTAACTGTTTAATGATTATACTAAAAACACACAAGTGATGACACATTAAAAAAATGAATAAAGTTCAGAGGATGTTATTCCCTGTGATCAACACATGACTAATGTTACATGATGCTTCACTATAAATAAGTGCCACACCTTCCATTCGTCCACCTTCTCGTCGTATTTCTCCGTGGAGTGTCTGTCAGCCTGCAGCTTCTCCTTCATCGGCTCCAGCTCCTTCTCCACCTCGGCCACCTGCAACGTATCAACAAACACTCACAGGCACTGACACAGAAATGACTAACCTTTTAAGTAATGATTGCACTGATCTAGTTTAGTTAGGACATGGCACAGAAGCAATGAAGAGAACTGGAAATTCCAAAGTAGGAAAATAACTATCTAACCAAAGCCCAAGCCATCTGCTTCTGCAACTCCTCCAGCTTGTTCTGCATTTCGTCAAGCGATCCCAGGCTCTTGTAACGGTCCTCTTTCTCCAGGTACTTCCGCTTCAGGTCCTTCAAGCACTGGAGCAGTCACAGAAACATGCATGTTCAGGTACCTGTAATAAGCTTGCTATGCTATTAAAGTTCTGATCAAGAGACTAAAAACTCTATCCAATAAATGATCATATATAAAATGTTATCATCCGACATCAGTCACTAAACATAAAAGCTTCCGTGGAAGTCATCCGTACTTCACCGTGTTGCTCCACTTTATCCTCGGTGACATGCTTTGTGGTTTTGATGTACACAAAGTCCTCTCTCATCTGTTCAAGTTGAGTCGCTTTCATAAAAAACTGAGCGAGAGCAAAAGAGACAATCTGATCAAAACAGCTGACAAAACAACAGATATATCGATATTTAAAGCAGAAGGATAGCTGGAGTGGTGGTAACTCTTTGTGAGGACGGTGCTTCAAGCTAAGAGGTTAGCTAGCAATGCTAACATGCTGAATAACCCTCTAAACCCCACGCAGTTTTGGGGAATTTGAAAAAAGCAGTGAAGATATGTGAATGTGTTGAACTGTCTGGCCAACACTGCTGCATGCAAAAGATGGAATGACTTTAACAAACCCTATACTTGTCCCCCTCTCCTTTAGAGTGTAGGAAGTATTTGCTCATCTCCTGAGTGAGCACTGACACAGGATTGTTGACCTTTGGAGGAAAACAGATGAATAAAGGTAATCACATTAACATGGGTTAATACGTGTCGGCAGTTTATCTGAATGTGCTACGTGCCACCCCACTTGGATTCACCCTGGGGGTGGACGGATGAAATGTGGCTCATACCTGAATATTGAAATTGTCTAGGATGGAAATGAGCTCTTCCTTTTTGGTTGAGACGACCTGAGCTGTAACAGAAGATAAAAAGTATGTTTATGAATACTCACCCCTGCAGAAATATCGGAGCAGCTAAAGGAGATTGGTTCTTTACCTTATTGTTTTTGACAGTAACTAAAAAAGGACTTTTGGAAAATGTGCTGTATGTGTTTATGCAAAGGCAATAGCATGGCTTAAAAAAAGGAAAAGAAATGAGCGATCAATAAGTCTTGAAGGCCTTTACCTGATTTGCCTCTCAGTTTGTAGGTTCTCAGCCCCTCACGTGTTATTCTCAGGTCTATGATGATGGCTGGACCGTACACCTCAGGTTTGTAAGCATCCCTTCCTTTGTTACGCAAGGTGATCGATACGTCAGCTGAACTGAAATGACAGAAATGCATATCTATTGAGTGTCAGCCTAAACCGACAAAGAAACTTTATTTGGGTGGGCTGCTCAGGTATATGTTATGATTTTTTTTTTTAATCTGTCCAAGAGATTTACTGTGTTTAAAAGCAACTACAAGTTGTCTTAAATGCAGTCAGACAAAGAAGAAGGTACATCACATGATGGTAAAACACCCACCTTTCTCCTTCCTTCACAAAACCCTTGAGGGACGATCCTCTGTTTGTGGCCTGTGCATTCCCGCCTAAGGCAACTATCAGAGCTGTCAGAACGGCACTCTTTCCACCTGTCAGGCAGGTTGTGAACACAAAACAGCATTTCAGGCATTGTGGTAATCAATCCAGTTTATGTGAAAGAAGACATACACAAAAACAGAGAGAATGAATGGACAGCATAAAGTCTGACTTGAGTTTCCATAAATACATGATTTAAGCTTAAACCATACTATAGATTCAATGGGGCCATCAAAACCAATAAACACATTAACAGTAAATGCATGTAGTCAACTTCAAACCAAAGACCTGAAGAGTCAAGTGCTGATCAAATCACTGAAACCTGGTTCTAAAGACACAGACGCCTGTGATAATAATAATAATAATAATAATAATAATAATAATAATAATAATAATAATAATAATAAAGGACATACTAAACATGTACTATGAAGTACCAGCACCAACCAAACCAGGGGAAACACTGAGCGTTTTGTTGTGGATCTGTGTGAGTTACTTATTTCAGATTTTTTTTAACAATATAATGATGCGTCTAGACTAGCACTTACTCAGCTCATGCTCCTTAGAATAAAATGAAACAGAACAGAAATACTTTATTGATCCCCAAGGGGAAATTCTGTTATAATTCTGTTATTCTCAATGAGTGACACATTCACTTCTATATGTATACCATAAATTCCAAACTAAGTTAATTATTACATTTATTAGCCTCTTATTGTTTAATTCAGCCATTTGAAGAGAGCATTAACGGTGAGCATGCTACATTTAAAATGCTATTTTTCAGTTGCACTACTCTTTCCATTAAAACTGACCAAAAATGTAGAATATATATATTTAGTATTGAAAAAGAAAGTGTTTAATAAATTAGTGTGTAAAGGCAAAACTTTAATATGAGGCTGACCTATATATTCAGACAAGCTAACTGTTATTTGATGATGGGATAACAAGATGCAGCCCTTGTGGAGAAAGCGTCAAAAGAAAACGTTAAAATATTCCAACAGAAATGTCGTCCAATAACAGGATATTGAAGTCTGAAATTGAGTTTGAGCCTTTGAGAAGGTTATGACAAGCGTACTGCATCAGTTTCCACCATGGCACGCACAGACAGCAGGTAAACCTGGTTGCTGCACCAACTCAGTCTTTGCACTTACTTCCATTGTTGCCGACAACAAAGTTGACATTAGAACCGAAGGTGAACGGGCCAAGGAGCGAGTGGCACATGAAGTTCTTCAGCGTGATGCTTTCCACAATCCCTGCATCACTCACCACCTCACTGGCACACTGCAACTACACACCAATGGGTCACGTCAGTCACTGCAATGCACACAACATTCTGTATTTGACATCATGTAAAGTGAGTTTCTACCATTTCGTCGCTCTCATTCTAAGAGCTGTCAAGAAGCAAAAATGGGTATAACGCATCTACAGAGACAAACAGCACAGCGGTTTGCAGTAGGGCCTGATCCATATGGATTTTTTGAGACTGATGCCGATTTCGATATTTGGCAAAAAACAAAAATTCAGATTACTGATTAATTTAAAGGATTTATAATGAATAAAAAAGCCTCTTTTTTTGGTCCCTTAATGCTCACAACAGCAAAGATATGAATCACAGGCAGAACATTTGACTGTTTTCCACTTTGTCCTTCAGTATTAGTTTAACTTTACAACATAGAGGAGCTTCATGAACAAAAACATGTAACAAAGCATTCAACATAAAATGCATCAGGGAAAAAAAAAGTTTTCCGAACAAACATGTCTGTAATGTGGGGTATTTATTTTAAATTTGCATCGTGCATTTTTCTTTCTAAACCTTCTGATAGACTGGTTACCTGTCCAGGTGAACCTGCCTTCAGTCAGCTGGGACAGACTCCAGCCCCCCACCACCCTCGTGAGGATTATGGTGTAGCGATGATGGATGGATGGATTTTTCTTTCCATGGAGCATGACCATAGCTACCAGCTGTACTGATGACTTTATCCTGAGGTTTATGCCACAGGTGTAGCTGTATATAAGCAGCATGATGGGTGAATTTACTGCAGAACATTATTGATGCAGCCCTCTGATGTTCTGGACTCTCAAAGACTGTGATGATGAGAATCAGTTAATAAAAATGTAAGTTCATAAGCTAGTTAAAAAGTTGGATAAAAGTTTAAAAAGCTGTTTTCTGTAGTTCTCTGTCAGAGTGAGGTTCTGTGCCTGTTCTGGTTCCAGAGGGAGAGGTGTCACCGCTGGACTCAGCTCTTTCTCATGTCTGTGTCCGAGTTTGACTCGTTCACAACAAGCAGCAGCACAAACGGAGCTTTTCGTGGTGTTGCTGAAGTGTTTTACAGCTTTTGACTTGGAGAATATTTGTCTTTTTACTAAATCAAATTGTACAAAATGAATGTAGGAAAGCGACTGTGATACTGAACTACATTTACTGCTTTATGACAAATGAACTGAGCAAACCGCCGCCGATGCTGAGTATTGTTAAAGGGCTCTGATCGGCCAGCTGATAAACCGGTCAGGCCCGAGTTAGCGGCATGTCAGTGACAGCACAGACCTGTCTGCTCAGACCAACGTCTTCCTGCTCATCAACATCCTCTTCATCCTCGTCCTCCGGTCTGCTCCGTTTCTTGGGGTTCCCACCGACGGAGCCGCTTCTTCTTTCAGACATCTTGGCCACCAAATCGTCCACTCAGAGAAACGAAACTGAAAGAAAACACCAGAAATACTTACAAAGAGTCAACTATGTAGTTGGGCGATGAACGGCGACTCCCCACCAAACTGTTGGTAACGGTTTGCTCTATAGTCAGTCTTTAACTTCAGTGTTAGAAGACTTTCACTGTAGTCGCCAGGTGCCACCGAGCCGTTACAGAGCTAGCTTAGCTGCTAACCAGCGCTACGTGCTAATCGACTGTCTTCCCGGACAGCAGCTGAGCTGTCGGTGCTACTTTAGCGTTGATGTCAGAAGCTGAACGGACAGGTAGGATGACTTGGGTAGTGGTTGCTTACCTGGTTCACGGCAGCAGCACACAGCACCACTGATGGGAAGGACCACCGGACCAGTGATCGAATTCGCGCTCACTGGTCCCAAAAAATCTCGCGTGAATAAACGAGATCTTTTTGCAAACACACACACAGTGGATCACATTGTTGTTTATTCGTCACCACAGATGAGGAAACTCACTTGTTGCAGCAGTAAAATAGTAAAAAGTTAGCCTAAGGAAAAAAGAACACAAATAAAAGACAATTAAGAGTAAAACTGAAGAGTTCATTTGCAAATACAGATAACTCCATTTTTGTAGATTTTCCCAAAACTTATTTTTTTGTTGTTTGCTTGAGATAGTATCATTTAAACTGAATTAGAGTTGATTTGACGCAGTGGAAATGAAAAAAGTAGAGATATCTATTGTCTCAGGTAGACGATGGAAAAGTGGGTTTTATGAAGGTTTGTGAAGATGGAGTTATCTGTTTTTATAAATGAACTCTTGAACTATAAACAGGAAGAGCAAGACAGAGAACAAATAAAAGTAAATAGAAAGAGCATTGCACATAACATAGCATATATTGCACACAAGAAAAATGAGTTTTATATTATATAGTATGTATGTAAAGAGACAATATTGAAAGAGAACCACAGCATGTTGTTTTGGAATCTGACAGCGGTGGGGATGAAGGATCTTCTTCCACTGTGGGTGGATCAGTCTGCTGCTGAAGGAGCTGCTCAGAGACCCCACAGTGTCGTGCAGGGGGTGAGAGGTGTTGTCCATGATGGACGTCAGCACGGCTAACATCCTCCTCTCATCCACCTCCTCTATGGAGTCCAGCGGACAGTCCAGGACAGAGCTCGCTCTCCTGATGAGCTTGTTGAGCCTCTTGCTGTCCGTGCTGCCTCCGCTCCAGCAGACCACAGCCTAGAAGACAGCAGAAGCTACCAGAGTCAGACCTCAGTCTCCTCAGCAGGTGGAGTAGTCGGAGGCAGACTTTGGCGAACACGGCTATAAAAGAATAGACACACAACGTAAACTTTAACAGGAAGACAAAGTAAAAATCACAGCCAGCACTGGCCCTTCCAGTGCCATAAAGTCTCCCTGAGAGTTCTGTGCTAATAACTTCCTGTGGTGTCGATCTCTTTAAATACAGTCAATAGTATGAATTAGTACAATAATTGGTACATCTGGCTATACTTTACACTGATGCCTATCAGTACTTATCATTCTTATGTCAGTGTAAGCACACTACAAGCTGCTCTTTGCCCTGAAATCGGTTTATTACTGAAGAACCATTTCTCATAAAATATTATGAATTTAGATGTTTTGTTTTGTTTTTTTAAAGCAAAGCAAAACTTTCAATAATCAACATTGGGAAAAATAATAATAAAGCCCCACTTTGTCGTTGTGAAGATCGCCTGCAGAAATGTACATTTGCTTATTTTGCACTGTATTCCACAACTGACTTGGGCCCCAGCACAAAATGTGCAACTTAGTGCAGAAATGATACGAAAACATCTGAATGACAGAGCCGCACGACTCGAATGCTTGACCCAAGACAAAAGAGAGAGAGAGAGAGACAGAGAGAGAGAGAGAGAGAGAGAGAGAGAGAGAGAGAGACACAGAGAGAGAAAGAAACATTCTCTATGACTTGTAATGAAACTGTGTGTTGGATGGCTCTCCCTTTAGGGAAGCCTGAAGTCAGGTGCAGATTAGAAAACACTGAAGAGGAATGTATTTAATCCAGAATATGTAACATCTGTCTGCATATGAATAGGTTGATTAGTAGCTTTAGTGTAATGAAAGCTGATTCTACTGAGTGTGATCACTGACTATATTTACTGTCAAATGTAATTCTAAGGCATACGATCTCTAAATTACGATTGATTTCATTTTAAAAATTCAATCCTTGACAAGCAAAGTGCACTGTCTGCATGGGGTCATGGCCAAGAAGTAAAATGAAAGTAGTTACCCAATAAAAATATTTTTCTCGTTTTGATTTTTAAGAATGCTTTATTACAGATAACTCCAAATAAAATGAATTCTTGAAGAGGTTACATTTAAAATCTCTATTCAACTGCATTGCTGACACACAGATAATCACGTCAAAATAAATACAGCAACAGGATGTAGTCAGAAACACAACACAAGCATACAAGCTACAGCACATCATCAGCTGTAGGCAAGTCTGCCAAGGCCAGGAATCTGTTCAGTTTGAACTCAAAGTCAATGGGGCGTTCACTGGGAGGCCTGTAGTTTCCACTCATCGCTGAGCTCAGGTCGGGGATGAGTGCACAGTTTTCTTCAAACAAGGCCAGTTTCTTTTTGTACATCTGGCGAGTGCGGTCTGAGCTCTTGGGGTTGAAAGCTATAAAAATGAGAGATTTTAGGTATTGCTTAGGTAAAAGAAACACATGTACATGTAAAAATAAATATGTCACAACTAAACAATTTCAGTTTGAATAGTGAGACTGACAGCAAATGAATATGAACATATATTATAAAGTAGAATTACTCCTGCTGGAGAAAGGTCACAAAGTCAACACAGAAACTATTCACTTAAAACAGTAAAAATGAAGTGTTAATGGGAGGATTAAACAAAACAGTAAACCTCGTCACAGAAAACACTGAAGCAACACTTAAAGTCCTCATTATCAACAATAACACATCTAAACATTCACACGTGATAGTTCTTAGAGCTCAGAAAACCGTCACATCTTGCTTACCTTTTAAATAGAAGGCCACATATAGGAGAGCTGATCTTTGTATACTGTGAAAGGGGTACTTTGGTTTGAGACACCCAACAGCTGTCATGGCCTTGATCACTGCATTTGCCACTCCCTAAAAGAATGCATGTACAAGTCAAAGCTAGGTTGATATCACAGGACTATTAGAATATTTTTCAGGTGTGTTTGAGATTGTCTCACCTGTTCCAGATAGCCCAATGTTGGCAGGGAGGTGAGGGCTACCGGCTCACTGAGAGGAGGAACTTTCCTGGGCAGCTTCTGGTCCCAGTAAGCTTCAGGACTCCTTCATAAGTCATGTGTGGACACCAGGTTTTAACATTATGTTTATGAGAATAGTAGAACGTAGCGAGCGTAAACTAATGCAAACGATCTTTGTAAGAAGAAAGCAGGAGAAAATGACACACTTTTTGAAAATGTACAAAACTCTGCACCTTAAAAATTTGTCCTGTTTCTGCTTTGTCTCAAAAATGTAGATGCGTCCTTTGTATTCCACAGCATACTCCCTCTTTCCTTGAACAAGGGCTTCATACCTGGGGACAAAAAAAGCATTTCATTTCTGTTGAATATTCAGGGTGGTGAAAAGTCCAATAACTACTTCTCAGTTTACTAAAATTGATGAGTAAAATAATTACAACAAGTCCACTTCCAAATACAGACTGATTTAGAAAAGAAAAGAAATCTACTGCTTTTAATTAAAATGATTTGTGGACACATAGCTGTTGGGTTAGTGCATGGCCAATACTGATCCTAAAAAAAACATACAACTTTGTTTTGATTCCTAGATAAGTCTTAGAAAATGCACTCAGGACATGACAAACCGTGACTCATCATTGATGTGTCAAAATCAACTTTTTCTGTTGACTTGTAATTTGAGGAAAACAAAAAGAAGAATAAAGTGAGCATTTTAAAATATATATTTTCAGCGGGTGACTAATGTACCTCTGCTTTCCATCCAGGTAAGTGACGGGACAGAAGCCCTTCATCTCCACTTGCTGTGGGAACCTGGTCTTCACCTGAAGCTCAGTCAGCTTTCTTGGCAGCAGGTGTGCTTGTGGGAGCGTGTGTGGGCAGCCAGGTGGTACAAACTGATCAGGAGCAGACAGGAACTTCTGTGGTTGAGAAAACAACACGAAAATTATTTTAATCAGTTATCAGTGTTGTTTTTACATCCTATCCTATACGTGGTTCAATAAGGGTCTAAATTTTCACCTGAAACCGAAATACTGTAAGTTGTGTTTTTGCGTTTATAGTTTTGTTACGTTGACCGAGTTTCAGCCCAGATGTTCAGCACGACCAACAAAAAAAGATGAAGCTCCTTCAGTTCTGATGGAGGAACCGCTTTGTCTGTTGCTGTCACTCTGATTAGTTCAACACTGACTGTTCAAGTTAGTGGTATTTTAAAATCTGATACCAAAATGATCATATTTAATGCAAATATATGTTGTGACTTTATGATATGTAAATAGCAAAGGTGTCTGGTTGCTTGCGGAAATCACATCCACATTTTAAAGAACAAGAAGAAGAAGCTAATTTTCATTGAAAGCCTTCTTATAATCACTTGGTGCCAGTAACTTATGCGCGTGCACCTCCAGCTCACTCACCTCTAAATGGTTTTCACTACACATCCTGTAATAGCGTCCCCTGTATACGGCTGCATGGGTCAAGGCCGCAGTTTCCGAGCAGTCCACCAGGTGGTAATGCAGAGCCAGGCAGACGGAGCAGTAACTCTTAAACTCTCCAAGGCCATGCTCCAGTTTCCTGGGTGTGATGCACAGCCTGTTGATGCAGGCTGCTTGCCCTGTTAAATCAACATGCATGGGGTTGGAATATTTTAAATATATGCACAAAAACATGAGGCTATAAGTTTGAGAGCAAATAGTCTATTTGGTTTTTACACTATTCATATTTGCCACTGCTGCACCCAACCTTGCTAAGCTGATCCCTGGAGAAGCACGTTATTAATAATACTTACCGCTTCTCATCCTCTCCAGGTAAGTGTGGATATATTTCATGCTGATGCTGATCTCCTTTAGAATATTGTTCCAGAGCCACCATTTACTCTTTAAGCCATCGAGGACGCACCAGTTCTGATACTGTTGTTGGAAGTGATGCCTTACACGCTTCACCTCTTCCCTGTAACGCGTAGTAGAAATGTGGAGGCTCTCAGGGCTGTCGTGCATCAGGTAAGGCCTACAGTAGGATGGAAAGGGGAAACAGGGCACTTTTTTATATATCCGTGATGTTTATCAGCTGCTAGACTTCGGATTTCTGAAAAAACAGTGTATTTATAGTTGCTATTAATGTGTGTTGTCTGACTTGTTGGGCTTCATCTTGTCTGCCGCGCCTCTCTTCAACACCTCCACTGTGTCCAGCTCAAGCTCGACTACTATCATGGGGATGATGCTCCGAAAGCCCATCAGCTCTGCTTGCTTCAGAGTCATCGGAAACCCATCCAACACGTACCTGGAGTGTGACAGAAGTAAACACTGCCTTTACAAACAGCACATCACACACAGGTTTCTTAATAGTTGTGAGAATGAATATGGCATAGCGTTGCTTTTAATGTACAACAGTTAGTTGTGATACTTGTTAATGTATGAATGTGACAAAGCCCTCGTCTTCACAGGTGGGAAGTAACGAAGTACAAATACTTGGTTACTGTACTTCAGTAGATTCTGCAGGTATCTGTACTTTACTTGAGTATTCATTTTTCTGACCACTTTTTACTTTTGCTCCCGACATTTGAACACAAATATCTGGACTTTCAGCTCCTTACATTCTCAAAACAACAAACGTCTTTATCTTTCCCAGCAGTGAAGCTCAGCACAGCCCTGCCTGCCTCAGCTGCCTGCCAGAGGCTTTCTAGCACTGCAGGACTGATGTTCAGACCCAAAAGGGCCCGTCTTCATCCAGAGAACTCTGAGAATCAGCTTCTGCTGAGGCTCAATAAAAGATGTTGGTAGTCTTGAAGAGACGAGTGTTTCCATGTTGATCATAATGTTTAATGTTCATCATGTTGCTGAAATGGAAAACTGTCCAGTGATGTGTTTCTCTGTAGCAGCACTGTGCAGCTTCTCAAAGGATGAAAACAATCCTATTTTGTGTGCTTCAAACTTTTTTTGTTTTGCAGAGTTATCAAAAGAGGCATCGCGTATCAACGAAGCTAAAAATTCATTTTTGCTTTTGTACTTAAGTAAATTTCTGAACCTGTACTTTTTTTTACTGGTACTTGAGTAAAGGAGTTGAGTCAGTACTTCTGCTTTTACCAGAGTCTACTTTTACACAAGTATCTCTACTTCAGTAAAGAATGTGAGTACTGTTGCCATCTGTGCTTGTCTTACCCTCCAGTGCTGCAGGCTGTGCTCATGAGTGCCACTTCGAGACACTGAATTGCCAGTTCATCTGGCACAACGAGGCCCTGGGAGAGATAACTTTTCATCTGGATGGCCAGATCAGTGTGCTCCTGAGTGTCAAGCACCATACGCATAACGCTGCCGATGGACAGCCGAGCCAAGCCATGTTTTTGAGCAAACATCTGTGCCACTGCAGCAACACCAGCAAAGGCAAAACAAACAAAAAAAAGACTGTGAATTTTTTAAAAAATGAAATCGAAAATTGGATGACTTTCAGTTTTGTTGAGTCTTACCAGTGGTTTTTCCAGATTTGGGAGGCCCAGTGACTGCCAGTCTAACAGGAAGGGACGGGGTGGGCTTGGGCTGCCGAAGGTACTTTAAGGGGTTGAGCATAAATGTGTTGCGGTTCTCTTTAGATGTGAAGAAGTAGATGTACTGATGGAAGAGCAGGGGATATGAGGTACTGAGAGGCCACTGCAGAGGCTGGATCAAGTCGCTCTCCTTGTACCGCTGTAGGTTGCAAGATATACATTGAGACAAAAAAAAAAAAGTCTTATTATTTACAGGAAATTTGATAAAGCTTTGCTACTTTACATGTCAGCACAAAGGAAGAGAGAAGACATGAAAGTATTTGAAATGCTTTTGAAAACAAACTCTATAAATGATGCTTACTTTGATGGGGTCACAGCAGCCAAAGGCACTGTGTAGCTTATAGGATGACAGCAGCAGCTTATTTGCCAGCCTGTATGAAATTGGTTGGCATGTTTGGAAGATTGACTCCCTGTTGGTGAGGAGGGGCTGAATTCTTTGGAGCAGCTGATTCTGAACAATCTTGAGCTTGCGAGTTGCATTGATTGCCAGTTTGGGTATATTTTGTTCAATTAGGAGTTCCTGATGATAGAATAGCACAAAGTGGCACATGTGACATATGTAAAATACAACTATTTCACTGTGTGGAGCTTGTCCTGAATACAAAACTATCAGTGTGTTGCAGCCACGTCATATTGGTTTGTCTTTGTGGATTAGTGTCTTCATACCATCACAGTAGCAAGGTTGTTTTCATCCGTTTCAAAACGCTTTTCTATTTCCATCTCCAGCCTCTCAGTGGCTGCATCCTCAGTCTCCTCAGTCTCCTCATTCTCTGTGCCTTCGTTATCCTCTTCATCAGCTTCTTCTCTCTCTTGAAATCTGTCCTGTTTGGTTTGGAAATAGGGAGTACAGCGATGAGGTTAATCAGTGACGTAGATGGGAAATCAGGGTTATAAGCAGTTTACTTGTCTTTCTTTTGCTCGCCTCTGGATCTTGTTCTGCCATGAGTTCAGCTCTTCTCTTGGACATGCTCTCCTCCTGTGTCAAAAAGATAGATAGCATTAAATGTGTCAGACCCTGAGATAATTAACAGTAGCTGTCAGGGCAGACAGCAGGGCGAGTGCTTCATCATAGAGTTGGTTCAAAAATTACACCAATTACTAGAACTACTACCACGTCACTTTCATACCCGTTTTTTCTTTCGCAGATCACGTAGGAGCTTCAGCTGTGCTTCGCGTTTGTTGCGGCGCTCACGCCAGTTATCCAGGTATGTCGGCAACAGACGGTTCTGAACATGCTGAACATCCACTTCCATGACGACCACAACATCAGGGAAAAGCTGGTGATGCAACATGTACTCCACCTCATCAGAGGTATGAGGGAAGCCCTCCAAAATAAAACCTGTGGACCTGCAAGGTAGAGTATCTGAAGGTAAGTGTCAGGTGTTCACAAAAACTGAAAAAAAACAAAAAAACATGCCAAATTTATGTAATGTCCATGTATACAAGAAAAGCATATAAAGTAAATACACATAAATAAAAACAATGTTCATGTCTTGCATACAGATGGAGACACCCGGTTGACTGAGGTTAGCACAAAGACTAGACTTTGCTTTCCTTGGACAGAGCTTTGCCAGCTACTTCTGCTTCTTTCCAGCTTTGCGGTAAGCTACGCTATCAAGCTTTAGGTCTTATTTTCACATTAGGGCTGGATTAGATCTAGTCCCAGATGAAAACCTTTTTCAAATTGAGATCTTCATTTAATTTTTCCTTTAGTGTAGGACTAGGTTTAATTCATGTTTAAGAGGCTGGCTGATAGTGTGTCAGTGGAATAGTAGCATTCATCTTCTATTCTAACTTTCACCAAACAGAAAGACAGCAAACAGGCGCTTTGACCAAAGTGAGTGCATCTTTGAAGAAGAGACAGGAAGGTACATGTATGGTTCTTGTTTCCAAAATGTTGCGATAACCATGTCCAGGATCTGTGGATTCAGTGGATCTCCACTGGACAGATAGGCCTTGATAGCCATTTCTTCATCAGTCAGTACAACTTCCTGTTATAGAAACACAAAAGCAAATTCACCCCCCCCAAAAGGTTATAACTAAAAACTAATTTGAAGTTCTATAATACAGAAAATTGTCCTGGAAAATGTTTTCATTAAAGCTGACCTCAATGTCATTCCTGTCGGCATCCTCTCCCGTGGCTTCCATTGGTCGGGCCTCCAAGTCTTGAGAATCATCCTCCAAAGATGCTACCTCATCAGCACAAGGTACCCGTTTCTTTGTCTTGGCCATGATGAGTGTTTGAAGATGCTCCCTGAACTGAATGTGGAAGAGGCCAAGATGCTGTGCCAGCCACTCGCCATTAGTTGTCTTGCCTGACCCTCTGGTGCCAAGCAAAAAGATCCGCAAGGCTGGAGGCTTAGAGACAAGAAGACAAGGAGCATGTCAGGGAATTTTTGTTCACCTCATGACTGTATTACTTTTCTTTCTGTTCTCATGTCAACCTGTACCTTGAGAGGCTCAGTCTGTGCAACAAAATGTTCAGGGTTTTGAAGGAAGGAATCCCTGGCCTCCAGGCTGGAGAAGTAGAAAATCTTCTCACGGTATTTGGCTGCAATTTCATCCGTACAGGGCCGCAGGACATTATGGTTTTTTAAGGCAACAGGGCAGAAATGATGGGTATCTCCTAATAATCGCTTGGGTGTTGTGTCCCCCTGAATTCGTTAAGAGGAAAGAATCCTGGTAAAAGGTTGTTTATGTTATTAATACTCATCAACAAAGCAGTAGTGGCATTATAAACCAGTAGTTTATAAAGTCAAAACTAATCCGATTGAAGTTTTAAAGTTAAAAATCTCCTCAGTTTACTGACTTCATCCTCCTCCTCTGCTGTATAATCGTCACTGCTGCCTTCTTCGGCTCCCTCCAGGTCAGCGAAGATCTCACTATCTTCTGCCTCCACATCCACCTCCCAGGACACATGTTTAAAGGGTTCTAAAGATCATGCATGTAAACCAAAGACAGAATTGTTATTTCTTCTTACCAAAAACGGCATCCAATAGAATGTTCCATAAATAGAGAAATCATTCAAGGTCTAGCAATTTGAATTTAATTTGAACTTAAACCTGAAAGTTTTTGTGGTGCAAAAATTCAAAGATTGCAATGAGAAGCTTTACACCCACTCTCCATTTGTTGGATCATCTCTTGAAGCAGATTTTCAGGGCTTTTGCTGCCAATCTCCAGTACACAGTGAGTGACTGTCAAAGCCGACTGCATTTGATCCCATTCGCTCACAAACTGTTGTAATGACAGCTTATACTCATTCGTCTCTGGGCCGTCTGGATCACCCAACAGTCCCGCTGCTTCACCTACAAAGGCAGGAAGCAGAAATAGATGAACAGTCTGTATCTTGATAAACGAAATACAATCAGAGTATATTAGAGACTGAAGGACATTTCAAGTCAAAATGTAAAATGCAAGTGTAAAAATGACGTCAACTTGTTGGCAATGCTTTGTATTTGTGTTCCCTACCCTCATGTCCATCGCTGTCTCTGAGGCAGAAGACAATATCTGGGAGGATTCCAGCTTGCTGTAAGGCATCCATTTGGGTAAGGTTCCTGGGGAAATTGTCCAGCACCCAGCCAGTCCTGCACTCAGCGTCTGAGTCTGCCTCTTCAATCTGTAACAGCAACCTTATTATTAGTTACTTTGGTTGAACACTGATTTACTTCTTATCAGAACTGTGTTAGTGGTATGAATGTCTTGGTGATATGTCTATATGTACAATGTCATGGATGCAATGCATCAAATGGCAACATTGATGTTTAATAGAGCTTCGCGTTAGTTCAGACAGGCACGGAGTCAGAGTGTCACATGGCCCCTCCTGTCCAATTGCCATCGCTAAAATCCAGCCCACCCAATTAGTGTGCTTTATAACTGAGGCAGTGTTCATTCATTCTGCCCGCTTCACGCTCACAATATCGCTGCTACTCCAGCCTCTGCAGATCGTCAAATCTCCTTCTCCTCCCCAATCACCACCTTTTAAAAACAGTTCAATCTCATATAACCCCGATGTTTCCCATATCGTGGGACTGTAGGTTGCAGAGGGTTCATTATTGTACCTTGAACTATGTAATCTAGATTCTGTAAGTGAAGACTATTTAGTTGGTCTCCTGTTCTCGCGTTCATACTGTATTTGAAAAATTGTAAATTGTAAATTCAAGGCTCTGCGGGGGTTTTGTGATCTCAGGGATTATCTGTGTCATGCTTGCTCAGATTGTTCCAGAGCATCACGAGCAGAGTCACCGCCAAACTCAATGTATGTGATCCCAAATAAATGGTTAAAATCTGACAAAGTGTCCTGTCTGAAATACAGGTAATTATTCTTAAAGATAATTTCCATACATTTTGCAAGAGCGGTGGGTTTCTTGAGTCCTAAACATATATTAATGTATCTGCAAACATGCTGCTGTGCAACTTGAGCACAGAAAAGCCTGTGTAAATGCAGCTGCCATGCTTGACATCTTTAACATACCTCTTTCAGACGCCTCTCCAGTACCTCAGCATACAGGCCCAAGGGAGACGTGCTGAAGTGTTTGGCTTCTTCCACAGCAGCAAGCACCAAGGCTTGTACCTCTGGATGATCCTCTGTCACTGAGAACAGCAGAAAACATTTGATCTATTGGCTCAAAAATACAATATATGTTGCTGAAAATGTTAGATCTTGATGCACAGTGAGCTCCAAACCTGTGACACAAAAACATACGACTGAAGTAACATCAGCTAAACATGTCATACACGAAAGGGATGAAGAAAAGTTACAATATTTAAACATCTTACCCTCCACAAATCTGGTTTCATCTGATTTTTAAAAAATCATTAATTTTGTGTTTGATAATATAAATCACATGTTCAAAAATGTGCAGAAATAATGTCTTATACTGTACACTGCTGCAACGTTCCGTTACATATATACAAATAACACAAACTGGTTTAGGATCTATGAAACATTGTGCTACAGCTGTGGTAGTCTAGTATAGTACATACAGGTGATAACAAAAACTATCAGCAGCAAATATCAAGCATCAACAGAACTCAACGTGCCTGAATTTTGTTCACCATCTTGCGGCATCTTCATCTTGATTTTCTCTATAGCAACCTGTGTTGTCTCATTTTTGATCTTGTCAAGCCTCTCCTTTTCAACCGTGGTCAGAGCAGGCAGCAGCAGTTCCTCCATGTCAAGTACCACTGCGTTGTAGTGCTGAGCTAGAAGCTTGCATACGGGGCTCTTCCCTGCCTGAGTGGGCCCAATGATGGATACTCTGCAGGGGAGCCTGGGCATCGGAGGAAGCAAGTACCGTCGGGGGTTTGTGACAAATTTCTGGTAAGCCTCATGAGATGAAAGGATGTACACTTTGTCCTGGAAGCTGTAGTGTTTGAGATGAGAGTTGGTTTGACATTTTTATCCAGCTGCACTTAAAGTCATTGAAGAGATTCATCATGTTGAAATAACTACAAAAGATTACTCACCCCACAGAAAGTTCTGGTTTGCCAGGAATGGCCTTCCCCTCCTTCAGAGCAACAGGACAAGTTCGGCCCCAGCGGCTCCTTCTCCACCTAAAGCCGGGGGCCACTGTCCTAGTGGAGGACATATTTCTCAGTAGATCCTCCTAAAAAAGAAATAGACAGGAGTTAAGCAATTTGGAGTGTATTCAGTGGAGAGATCAGGTCAAAAACACACCAACATATTCCAATCATTTACCTTGTATCAGCGTTATGTGTTTAGCTTTCAAATCTAGGTTGTTTGAAATAATAGTGTTTTCTATACATTCACATAATTGTGTTTAAATAATTTATATAGATTGCCAGACCGTGCTAACATCCTCAGGCAATTCTTCATCATCATTGTGGTGGAGCAGGACTGGAAGGGAGACACGCTTTATAGCCATAGATCCAAGATGTGACATTACAGACTGGAAGTTAAAAAAAAAAGAAAAAAAAAAGAAATCAGCAAACCAAAGTCACCCACAAAATACATATGCAGTTAAACACAGACTTCACACAGAAAGCTCTTCTGTTTCTTAATTAACACAAGACTAACATTGCCTCCTAATTAAAAACTTACTCTATTCACACAATCAGTTTAGCAGCAGATGCTGCGTATCCCCTTAAGACTGTTTATGTCCTGTTCTTGTCCTTACCAAGTGCAGCTCTTCAGCTGTATTGTTTCCATCCAGCTCCAGCAAGTAGAGGGGATGGTGACGCATCATGTAGTCCTGAAAACACATCAATTCACTTCCAATTTACTACCTCAAAAAAAAAAAAAGAAGTACCTTAATTTATTTTAACAATTATTTTTTTCTTCTGTCAGTGGGGTATTTCACTGAACCGCCAATCTGATCACACTCACAACAAAACATAAAATTGGGCAATTATGAAAACACAACTTAGGATCATCTGGCCATCTGTTCACTAATAGTAATATCTCTGATGATGTCTTTGGCTTTACCAGCCTGATTCTGATAAAGCCAGACCATACAGCTCTACACTTGTATAGTCTCTCCTTAGAACCTCGAAAACAAAACAAGGAGAAATGTTACATTTCATTACTCTGATTTGCCATTTGAACAATAGGGCTGGCCTGATGTAAGTTTCATAGTAAACATCAACTCTGCTAAATTTCTATCAAGCCCATAAGGGCGGCCTTCTAAGTCCCAATAAGGTGGCATATTTAGCCATCATTATATGAACATACTGGTGGTCTTCTAAATATGATCCAAAATTGTTCATCCATCCATCATCTCTGCACCTTAATCCTCACTAGGGTCATGGGGGCTGGAGTCTATCCCAGCTGACTCAGGGTGAAGGCAGGTTCACCTGGACAGGTCACCAGTCTATCACAGGGCTACACTTAGAGACAGACAACCAAGCACACTCACATTCACACCTACGGACAATTTAGAATCACCAATTAACCTCAACATGTTTTGGACTGTGGGAGGAAGCCGGAAAACCTGGAGAGAACCCACACTGCACGGGGAGAAGCAGAAGCAGAAAGATCCCGGGTGTCCTCAACGGGACGCGAGCCGGCGACCTTCTAGCTGCGAGGCAACGGTGCTAACCACCGAGCCACCTTGCAGCCCATCTAAAGTTGTACAGAAATGAAATCTTCCAAATCGCTGATTAACAGTGGACAATGTTAAAAAAGGATTGTGACATTTGGCTCTGCCCTGTGTTGTGTCGAACAACAACCCTCATTGTACCTCCAGTGGTCTGAGCACGGCATCCTTGTACATGTTGATTCTAACAGATGCATTTCTGGCCAGATTCTCTGGTGTCCACACAATCTGGTCAGTATTACTTCTTGGGAGCTCTTCCTCCTCAGCCTGCAAGAAAAATATACATGTGAATAGGATAAAGATTTTAACTAGCAGATAACATCATCATTAAATTTCCTCAGTTGATTACTAACATTATGCAACCAGAGGAGCCCCCTGCTGAATAGTAGATAGAATGCAGGAAGAAGGCCGTTTGGCAGTGACTTCACTTTTAGGAACCAGAGGCTATGTATATCTTTTATGTGGATAAATGATGCTTTTATAAAGCAGCAGCGGATGGTGGGGGCCAACAGGCAGAGCTCTGAGTCTAAATATGACATGGTCACTCAATGACAAGAGTTGTTCTCCCCTGAGCCATACCTGCTCCTCTTCACTCCCCACATCCTGATCCTTGATGTCCCTCGTCTTGTTGTACACCTCGTCACGCTTCCACTGATCCCTGCTGTATAACTTCCCCGTTTCTGGGTGCTGTTTCAGGCCAGACAGCCTCTGGACCAGGTCCTTGTCTGCACACTGATGGGAGATAGGATGTTTTGACACACAATCAATTGCTAACTCAAAGAAAGGACTAAATTACAGCATAAAAAAACTAAAACAGCTAAATGCAATGTACATTTGGAAACAGAGAATATGACAGCAACCTTGATGTTAATGATGAAATCAGGTGATAGCTTGAGGTTTTTGATCAGTTCTATCTGCTCATGAATCTTCAGGCATTCTTCTGACATGAATGGCAGGCAGCTCAGTACGTAGCCTGTATCACAACACATTCATCATCAAACAGTGGCAGATATCCAGTTCTGTCTTTTAAATGACAGCCTGCTGTCAAATAATTGCAATTCATTCTTTTCAACAGTACAAATGACATTTGGTGATTGAGAAGTTTATTTGCATGCATATTCATTGTACTACATAAGTTTGGTAGGTGATTTACCGTAGTGCTCCACATCTGGTGAGTTAAGCCTGGCAAGAATCAGCTGCATCACCACATCTTCTGGAATACTTCTTCCCTCAGACAATATATCCAAGAGCTAAAATTGTTAGATAATGCAAGTTAGAGGTTTAAATGGCTGTGAAACACATGATGGAAGAAAGAGAGTGCTCCATGAAGTGATGCAGAATGCGTTACTCACCTCTATGCCCTCCTTTGTTTTGCTTTCGATGTGTGTGCTGAGCAGATCTGTATCTGAACGATTGTGAAAGCAGAGAAGAAGTATTTGAATGTATGTCACGTTGGTACACAGAGCAGAAACACTAATATAGAAACGAGGCTTACCATCAATCAGGACACACCTCCAGGACTCAGCAATTTTTCTGGCCAAGGTGGATTTTCCAACACCCTGTCACAAAATGGACACGGAGGTCAAAGAGAGACTGGCTGTACCCCAACCCAGTGTTAAATCCTCATCTATAGCATAAACGTTTAGGATGTGTTTTGTTACTATATTTATAACATGACAAAAAGCTTCACGTCCCACATGTCGTTGCCTAATTAATTAACAGACTGTACCATAGTAATAATATATTCACCACTATGTGTTGCTCTGAAATCCACAGACCTATTTCACATGTAATGCTAGATAAACAGAGGAATTACAGTTGTGTTGTCTTTATTGTGGCTACAGAGGCTTCGTTAACGGGACTAGTAACACCTGTGTTTACCTGCTGCTCCAATGGCTGCCTTCACAAGTGTTTGTGTGCATGTGTATAGAAACGGGACGTTACCGGTTTGCCAACGACAATGAAACAGGTGGGTTTAGCCACAAGACTCTCTCTCTCAGCTTCATCTTCTGTCAGCTTGTCCACGAACAGATCCATGTCGGTCTACTGAACACAGACAAGTAATGGTGGTGAACGCTTACCGGAACCGTTACTCTGCAAAGTACCGACACACAGCAGAAGTGAAACAGCACAAACATTTGCTATCATATTTCAACAGAAGTGTACCTACTGTTGCCTTGGGGCATTCCTTTAACGAGTTTTCGTAGTTTCCGTTTTGTTTCTAGTCGTCGTTGCTAACTAGCATTAACTAACGTTAACTAGCATACTACTTTAGGTGGCCCAGTCAGCGTATACTGTTACCATAGCAACCTAGAAACTAAAGCGGTTAGCTTGTGGATAGCTAATGCTGTCTAAAGCTAAAGCTAAAAATACGTTTTCCATGTTAACAAGTGTGTTTTTTGCTAAAGTTAGCACACAAAGCCCCTTTTCAGTGAAAGGAACATATTTAACGAGGAAAACCATTTTATTAATCGCGTTTTCAGTCTTTTGGCTTTTTTTTTTTTTTTGACTCTGCGAGGCACCGTACCAGCTGACTAGTGAAGGCAATCATGACAGTCACCTGACTAAAACAAATTCTGGTTGCACGCCGCTATGCTAGCTGGATATATGTGAGTAGTTTAGGGACATACCTGGTTCAGCTCATGAATAAAACGTTAAACAGCTGCTGGTTGTCACCGCTCGGCTCAGTGAGACAGCTAGCTTCCCACTAGCGAGCTACTAGCTTGCTACACTACCGGTGAGTAGCGTTAGCTAGCAAAACAGGATGCATTCAGCAAGTTTTTAGAAATCAATATATTTGTCTCCTGATGATGTGACGTTGTGGATGTACATGTTGCTCTGCAGCTCTTCTGTCGGCTCCTCTGGATCGGGACTACTGGAGAACACAAGGATCATAAAAATGCCTCAAGCAGCGGCCATCATCAGTGGGATCCAAAAGATGGTTTTGTACGAAACCAGAGCAGTAAGTCTGACGTGATATTTACTAACACAGTCTCTTCATAACTCCCCAAACTTCTAACTAGCCTCGCTGTAGGTGACAAAGCAAACCCAGTCTCTATGGATCACATCTCGACCTTGTAAAGCTGTCTCTGGACTCTCCTGATGCTAAAGAGCTTATTGTGGAAAATGCTCAGTTTTCAGGCTTTTATTGACCAAAGGGCATGAAAACCGTGCATGTCTGTTATTTCTTCTACTTCCTGTTCAGACAGGTCACCACCTTTGAGTGCTGCCTTGCTCCACTTTGTGTCTGCTAAAAGATGAGTGGCACACAGCTGACACAGAGGCCCAACTGTTTAGTCAGGGCAGCCAAAGTCCATCACTTCTACCAAAACGTGGGCTGTGCTGATTAATGATCTAATCACACCAGTGTAAGAAGGCCATGCTCAGTCTGGGATGGTCCAGTTTCAACAGCTCACAGATGTAAACATGAGCATGGAGAGGGATTGTGGGGCACCGCGATAGAACTGGACTAGTCAGGAACACTAGATGGCAGCAAAAGAGTGTTTGTGATAACTGACTACTCCAGGCCTCAGGACATGACCTCCGTAGCATCAGTCACAGGCATTGGTATCACAGTTGTCTAGACAGTCACAATAATTACACTGATCTCAGGTTGGATCAGCTTTATACATATTTAGATATAAATATGTGCACTTCACAGACAGTGCATCTTTCCTTTTTAGTTTATTTGCTGCATATTGTCATAATAAAAGTGAAGATACACAGCCTCATTTCTTCAGTTGTCAGTGCGTCTTTAAAAAAAATGTCTGTCAACAATAAAGTGTGAGAATCAAGCTGTGCACAGAATGACTGATGCCTGTCGTCACCAGGTAAAACACTTCAACTATAAGGCAGTAAAACATTTCATGTTGAACTTCTGTCAGACCTTTTTACTGAACAGTGGATGCGCAGACTGTGTAGCTATTGTGGACAAAGAGATATTAATACAAATATTATATATTGGGACACTGGGAAGTGTGGAACAGGACAAAATCGCTCTAATGGTTGCGGACTGTACCGATACATGATGTTCCAGTGTAATGTTTTTTAGTGGAAACAGACCCCATCTGACAAAAATAATGACTCGAAAGAAAGAGACATGCAAGGAAGACACAAATCTTGTGTTACGATTTAGCTTTGTGTCAAACGTGTGCTGTGCACTGTAGTTGCAATACGTGTTTCTATACTGTGATGTCATGATGCACATCTGCCTTAGATACCTTTTGTGTGTAATTTCATTAACTTCTAACATGTTCGCTCCTACTGGGGTCGGTTATTGTGGAGAAAAATTGTTGTAAGTTATAGAAACAAAAGGCCAAAAGAAAATGAGCCCCTAACAACAGGGCTGCACTCGAGAGAAGTGGATTGTCATAATAGTCTGTTGAAATGTGAACACTGCCTGTCTTCCCTGCAACACATCGTCCAGTAATATAGTGTTCTCTCATATCTGGTTATCGGCACTGAATATGAACTCAGTGTCCTCCAGGAGAAAGCTTCAATGCAGAAAATATGGACTCAGACATTGAATGTTCTTGTCTTCAGTATGCACTCATTAGCAGAAGCAGCTATGCAGGCTTCATGTATGAAAGGCCCCTGTGACAATCCACACCAAATGAATTGAAATTCACGGTGTATTCACGATATGGTGTTTTTCTTTTCAGAGGTATTTTTTGGTGGGGAGCAACGAGGCACAGACCAAACACCGAGTCTTAAAGATTGACCGCACAGAACCCAAGGACCTGGTCATAATTGACGATAAGGTAAGCGGCAAGTTTCCACCAGACTTAGCACAGCGCCAATGTATGTGCTTATGTAATGCAGTACAGTACGCCTGGGGGGAAATTGTACAATCACTCAGCCAGTCCCAAGTGTATTGTCGATGACAACTTCACTGATGAGTGCTGAGTGCACCTCCTTTTCTTCTCCGCTGCTCATTACCGCGACCTATGAGCTGCTAGTTGATTTGTTCATTGCTGCTGCGGGTGATTATGATTACGATGTGTTTATTATTATGAAGCATCCGTGGCTAAATATCCATCACCCCACGCTCCCATTCCAGCTGATATTACACTGACCTTAGAAAACTGCTTGTTTTTCATTTTATTGGCTCTGTATAGTAATTGATATGCAGTGTGGAGATGCCTGAGGATGACGAGGGGGTCTGAGGCTTTAAAGGCTCCCTCATCTTTCACGTTCTTACAGTTCTCATGTAAGGAAAGCTTGGACTCACACAATGAAATAGAAGGTGGCCTAGAACTCCTTCGATAGGGTTACGCTGAAAGCCGAAGAACTGAACAAGTGGATTCTCATGAACCTATTTTGAGTCTTTGCTGTCTGTGGAAGAATGCATTTAATTCAACCAACCAAAAATACTGAATACTGAAGCATGTACCGCATTGTAGATTGCAGTATTTTTCTTTTGGGCAAGCAGTAGTTGTGAAATTTATTGTATAGTTGAGAAAAAGAGCCATTTTTCTTTTTCTTCACAGCTGAATAATAAAAAATACAGTTGCTGGTGATCATTAAAACATTTCAGAAGCAAGTTGGGTAGCAGCTAATCTATTTTTGGCTTAATTGCTTCACTGAGGATCAATCTGAGCCATTTTGTAGAAAATTTGTGTCATTGATTAAACAGGCTCTGTTATTAATTTGCTTATTTTTTGCTCAGACAAGAATTCTGTTGTACCGGTCTTGCAAGCCATGTTGACTGTTGTTGTCAAAAGCTTCAAATGCACACTGTGACAGCCATGTACGTGTCATATCATACATGTGTGTGCATGTTTTTTCCTTTTCTCTGCAGCATGTGTATAACCAGCAAGAGGTGCGGGAGTTGCTGGGCCGCCTGGACCTGGGCAACCGCACTAAGATCGGCCAAAAGGGTTCCTCAGGCCTGTCCAGGGCTGTCACAGCCTTTGGCATCGTGGGTGAGTACAGTCCCTCCACTCTCTTCCTCACTGGCATCGCAACAACCGCTGCAGAGCACAATGACGGCAGCATGCACCTCATCTTCCGAGCGTTACCTCTACAGTTGACCTGGTTTTGCCTTTTGTGTGCAGGGCATTGAAAAACGTAAATAACAGCAACACCTGGCAGTATAATGCAGGTCACTAAAATACAGCCCTGTTACCGGTCAGAATACGTTTGCGAGCTCATAATGTTCAATTTTCTCTCTCATTTTCTAAAGTCAACCTTGCACTGTTTATGTGCTCCATATAGGACAGACGAGACTTTATTACATGAGGCGTTTATGTAAGCGAGCGCATCACTGCCTACTCCATGAGTTTTTAGTGTTGTGTGGAGTGGTAGGTGTTACAGAGCAGCCGAGTTCACGTCCTGACTGCATGATGAGCGCTCCAGCTATGACCTGCGTTGCCCACCTTGTAGTTAACAGAGCAGACAGTGGTTGATTTTATCCCGATGACTTCTTCTTATGAGTGCTACCAGCAAGCCCAACCAAATCAAACAAGAAAAACCATTTCCACTCATAAACCACTGCTAACAGGCTGATGATTTTCAGGTATGCTTACCACAATTTCCACTTAGTTTGGTGCACCAGCATGCTAATTATTACTGACGAGGCCTGACGGGGATGTTAACTTGACCTCATGATGCTGAAGAGAAAACTGAGACATCACCAGTACTCATTATGCTGCATCCGCTCATGACAACCCAGTCGGTAGTTGTGGGGGTATTTCACTCAAAGCCTCTAACGTGTAGGCACTAGAGGGAACATTGGGGCTCTGTGTAGTGATAAGGGTTCATCTTCACAGGAGCAAGACTGTTGTGATTTCCACCTCCCAAACCCCAACAAGCCACAGCTCATCACATTCTGAAGTTTTGAAAAGGTGCATTTATTTACAGTGCTCAAAAGGTGCAAACTAAAAAAGGAGTCTACCAAACTTCAGAGAGGACCAAGGACAAAATAATAAACCAAGAAAAAAATCTGTGCTCAAAATAAAATCAGTCTGACCGAACCAAAATCAAAATACAATCTCTGAGCTTCCTAACAGAACACAAACAGGAGAAAAATGGTGAACCAGAGTAGACAGCCCACCCCTATGGACTCCTCTAAACACAGATTACACGGCGGACTCTACGTGGCCGCCGTGGTGTCGCAATCCCTCGTTCCTCTGGGGCCAATCAGCTCCCAGCTGTCAGTCGCCGCACCAATCCGCTCTCTGCCGTGGCACACCTGTATTTGCGTGTTGAGAGACGGGAAACGGGCACAGAAACACGAGACAAATCATTAATAACACGACCGCAGTCGTGACATATAGTTATTAGGGTTCATGTCCACAGGAGCATGACTCAGAGCAAATGAATGGTCTTACATTTTGTTTATCGTGTGTGTGTGAGGGTGTGCGCAAAGGAAGACAATTGTTCACTAATATTTGCGTGACTCTTTCAGTGCCTGACAGTATCACATGTAAGATAAAAGTTAGTCCTGCAGCCCTTTTAATAAAGTGCTATAATAGCATGCTCCTAAGATTTAATTCAGCGTCACCTCGAGGGCTCGGTCACGCTGACACAGACAGATTCTGACTTTGACGTCTGCTTAAATAAATTAGAGGCTTTTTCCTCCCTAATACCGTCTTTGTTCACAAGTTGTTATTTTTGCCGTTGTATTGAACAATAGAGCGATGCAGCCGGTAAGGCACAGTGTATCCCGAGAGGCTTCTTTCTTATTACAGTATAAAATGAGTATCATTATTGTAAGTATATTTTTATTCACTTTCATTTGTCAGTTTTGTCAGTCTGACCTCCGTCTTTTGGGAAGAAGCACAGCAAACTAACGCAGGAATTGTCTGTCTGCAGAACCACATGCGGTAACGCACAGGAAGCGAGCCGCGGACGCGTAGTTTGCTCTCACACGAGGCAGCCGACACACCTGATCAGTCGTTACGCAGCGTGACATCCCTCATCTGAAAAGTTTGAACGCTGGGTCGTGCTTAATTTAAATTCTCTAGATGAATGAACTCTAAGAATCACAACAGAAACTGTATAAAGATTTACAATTACACTTTTTTTGTGTACAATTTAATTGACAACGGGCACTTTAGCAAAGAGGAAGCAACAGTGTGAAGTCACATGTGACACATTTGAAGGCAGGTTGTTTATCCATTCATTTATTTTCATGATTTGATGTAAAGAGATGAATTTATAGGAGTTTAATCAGTGACCTTTAGAGAGACTCCCAAATACTAGCAGCTTTTAATATTATGTAAGTATTGTGTAAAAGAGCAGGAATTAGGGTGAGAATATGTTACAGGTGACTAATATTTAAAAAAACGATATATTATGTGATGCACGGTTTAGCAGGGCAACTGACTGAAGTCACGCCAGGTGCTCTCTCGGCTTTCTTAAAGATCCAGCCGGAGCCAGAGGAGACGTTACACAACTGTTCCTGCAGGCTGAGGAGCACTCCTGACCTTGCACCTGCATTTGTAGCCTTCACGTTGAATGCTGAGACACAATATGACCATAATCCCCCTCGCTATCCAGCTGACGGCACAATGGCACCGAGATATCTGCAGCTCTCAATGTTCAGCTGCATAATTGCATCGGTGACCCCCACCATTCATTTGTTGGCAGATCACTTTGAGTTGTATTAAAAGGATGCTGTATGTCTCACTTGCATAAACTACTTGCCTTAATGAGTCATTATCAAAAACATAAAGACATCGTTTATGTTGTGTATTGAATGCCACAGAAGAGAGAATGGCTCATCTAAAGCTGAAAGCAAATCATCGACGCTGCACGATACTTTCTAGGTCAGTTTTTAATTATGTAAGAGTGAATGGATTGGATTACATATGTAATAATGTGAAATATGGCACACAGACACCCACAGTCCGCCTCCACAAATAGACGTATTCACTTGTTTGCACCGCCAATGCTACTGCTGATTTGCAGGCAGCAGAAAGGCTGACCTACAAATCAACTTGATCAGAGATTTTTTTTTTTTTTTTCCCCTGAACTTCCATGGCACCTCGAGTCAGGGAGTGTTGATGCTAAGCTGAAGGTACAAGTTACATGAAAGAACATTGCATTAGTTTATCCTAAAAGGTTTTCAATGTTTTTTCTTGACAGGGTTCGTACGGTTCCTCGAGGGGTACTACATTGTGTTGATCACCAAACGCAGGAAGATGGCTGATATCGGGGGCCAATCCATCTACAAGATTGAAGACACCACTATGATCTACATTCCCAATGACTCGGTCAGAGTCACGCACCCTGACGAAGCGAGGTATTGTCTTACTCCTGTCCCTGTCATCCTTCCTTGATGTTTGTAAGGGTTCTGGTATATGTACTTATCATTTCTCAGTGGCAGAGATTATTGGCAATATGTGGATATGTTGCTATTGTTAAGGACGGTATATTGTAGATACGTATCTACGGTCAGAGAGTGACACGGGAGATCAGAGGTCTTTGGTCTCTAATATTGAACACAGTTATCCAGTACGTCTGAACAGTCATATGGTTTCTGAAATAATAATCAGAACAATACACCAACTGTGTCAATAAACCGAAACACAGAATACAGTGCCTTAAATTACAGTCACATAGCAGTCTAAACTTACAACTATTAGCATTTAAAGTTGTGTAATAACTTCTGAAACTACCACACCAGATTATCTACATAACTATTAAGCTTAGAAACCCTCAGAACAGCCCTGAATTGTGGTGCAAGAGGTTGTACACGACCCCAGAATGAATCTGTCAGAAACACGTAGCATGCACATGCACACTACAACTGAACCAAAATGGAAGTTTTGACACTTTATCCACTGAACATTGTCCCTAGAATGAAAATATCAGCCATTTCAAAACATCAGTGCCGGATAAGATGATAAGAATGTCGGGACAATTGCTTAAAGCTTCAAGAATATTGACTGTTTGTTTGTTACACACGATGATAGCATGTAGACAGGTTTGGTGACTGATCCTCTTCGCCTCCATTTTTCTCACCTGTGCAACGATGACACGTTTTCAATTTTGAATCACCAAACAATAGAAATGAATGTCTCTGGCGTGATCTGAGTCACGTTTTCTTGCTTTAAGCTTTGAGATGTGAGTTTGACTGACTGGGTTTTCCTCTTACAGATACGTGCGGATCTTTCAGAATGTGGACCTTTCCAGCAACTTCTACTTCAGGTAAGTTTTTTTTTTTTTCTCTGGCCTTTTTGCCTTTATTATTTAGGTTAGTGAGAGAGACAGACAGGAAAGGGGGGAGAAGAGGGGGGAGGACCTGCAGCAAGCTGTCGTGAGCAAGACTCGAACTCACGACCTGTTCATGGGTCACCTGCTCAGCCAGGTGAGCTATGGGACGTCCCCAGGGAACTATAGCCCTGTTCATGGGCCTCCACTTAGCTAGGTAAGCTATGGGGCGCCCCCAGGGAACTATAGCATGTTCATGGGTCACCTGCTCAACCAGGTGAGCTATAGGGCGCCCCCAGGGAACTATAGCATGTTCATGGGTCACCACTCAGCCAGGGGAGCTATAGGGCGCCCCAGGTAACACAACTTCTAAGTCGTATTTCTTTGCAACGAAAGGAGACAGTGTCATGTGTCAGTAATACACATAATACATAAATTAGAACAAAACTGGTATGGACCGTCATGCTCGTGTTGAGCAGCAGTAATGATGATGATGATGACACCGACACCAGTACATCTGTGACAGTCGATCAGTTGAGCCCTGCTCCTGTCCTTGAGGGGCCTTTCCACACCTACAAAAGGAAAGTCAATTTTTAGCCCTATTTGTTTGCAAGCAGGATCCTGTTTTAAAAAATGTTGGAAAGTAAGGACTCGTGCTAAAGGACTTTTGAGATGGAGCTGTTTAAATCAGCTTTATGAAACAGGTTCGTTTTCATCCCCCTTTTTTTGTTTTTACACAAAGTACCACAAAAAAAAAAATCTGACAGATTGAACCCATGATTGTTTATGTGTGCATTCACATTCACAATGTGCACTTAAAAGCTTTGAATTTGAGTTCAAGGTGTCACACCACACGGAGCTGAACATGTGCGGTGCTGTGCGGCTCAGATGAGGCCTGCTAGTTCACCTCCATTTCCTTTATTGTGTGTGCCCTTGGTTATCACAAGAAATCCGCCTGAACTTTTTATTGAATGTTTAGAATATTTCCATGGCAGTTGATGAAACATACCTTTGCTATGAGAAAATCTTCAAGGTTGCATTGTGCACGTGCCATTTGGAGTAATGCACATTTAGCTGAACAACATCAGGGCTTTTTGGTGAATTTAGTCGACATGAAATACACTTGATATTTCGGGCTTTACAACGTGCAAAAGAAATAGTTTGCAACCCGATTTGTGCAGTTATTTTAGATGCATTATGAGACTGTACGGCTTTTACTTGTTTCGTGTGACGTGGTCTTTGTACCCTGCAGCTATAGCTACGACCTGAGCCACTCGCTGCAGTACAACCTGACTTTGCTGCAGAGACCTTATGAGCTGTGGTCATCAGCAGCTTCCTCCGGTGAAGAAGAGGTTCATACGCAGAGCAAGCAGGACAGCTTTGACATCTTTGAAGACGAGGGCTTACCCACACAAGGTGAGCGTATTTCTTTTGACGAATCTACTGGCCGGAAAAGACCTTGTCAGACAACTCTGCAGGAGCATCACACTCGACTTTAAATGAGAGGGTGAGCCCAGGTCACGGTGGCTGAGAGGTTTGAGATAATCAACAGCTGAAGAAAAGAGAAGAAAATGCAGCTTTATTCATAGAAGTTGAGCTCCATGTGTTTTGTCCATCATTAAAAGACTCAGCTGCTGCCTCATTTAGCTGTATGGAACAACTCATCGAATTACCAGAAATCCAACTCATCAACATGGCTGTTATACAGCTACATACAAATACAGCTCAGGAAGAACTAGCAGGTAAATTCAACCTCACTTCTAGCTTGGCGAGCCATGACATCAGATAACTTTTGCTTGACTGAGAACAAAGGCAGAGGCAGAAAGACCAGCAGCTGATTGGACAGAATACCTGTGAAAAAAAAAAAATCACAAAGGACAGGCAGGAAGCAACAGGGGGGTCCACGTCACGGATTATAAAAAAAAAATGTCCTGATGCAGCTCCGACAACTAGAAATAGGATCAAAGAGAATCAAACGGAAGACTGATACAGGAGAAAAACATTCACATTTGCAAAAGAACGAATTTTCACATGATTTCAACTGTAACCCATAAAGCTGTGACAGCAGAGAGCTTGTGTGGCCAGACTGCATCAAGGTCACAGTAAAGCACAGGGAAGGGAAAACGTCACATTGGGGATTTTTTCCAGTAATGCTCATTAAAAGTGTCGTTTCAACTTTCTGTTCTGCTGCAGATTTGCCTTCGTGTTGCTGTAGTCCTTTGGATTATTGATAAAAGACATTGTGAATTGCCTCGGCTGTTGAGTTCACTCGTTAATGATGTGTGCTGTAACACAGTAACACAACCACCGTCCCAGTTAGAGCAGTTTAATTTGTGCTCTTCCTCCATGGTCTGCGTCACCTTAACTCATGTTTTTTTTCCATTTCCTGCTTTCTAACTGATCATTTGGAATGATTCCAGGTTAGCGAAGCGATCCAGAGCTCTTATCTCTTCTTCTTTTTCCACCACAGTGGTCTACGGCCTCCAGAATGAACCGTACTACAAGTACGTGTGGAACGGGAAGCTCCTGGAACGTGTCAAGGACATAGTGCATCCTGATTGGCTCATGTATATAATCCACGGCTTCTGCGGCCAGTCCAGTATCCTTTGAGATTTGCCAAGTCACTTGTGTTTCAAGCATTGTTGAATTTTCTGGGCTGTTGCCTGCTTTCTGTGGGCTTTCTTCATTTGCATGATCCACTTGTTGCTATGGTTTTTTAGAAGAGACTTGCAAAGTATGTATGACACCTTGTCTGTCTGCAGTGATTAACTTAATAAGCAGGAGACACACCCGTGTCGCTCACATTTCTCTTTTGTCGACGCTCCTCGTGTCTCAGCCTCAGCATCACTTGTAATAACTTTGCTCAGCCTTCATCGGAGCACGTGGCTCACACTGTGAGTGAGAGGGAGTGATTCACCAGCCAACTGCAGAAGCAGTTTGTGTTTGTTTGTAGGGCTTTTGCAAAGCAAGTGTCTGACATTAAGCAGTGTTGATCAGGTATGTAAACAATGGCACTTGCATAATCTCTCCATCTGTTATCTGCAGGGAAAAAACACATTGTGCATATTTAATCAGATGAAGTACATCTTGGGGTTTCTTCTGGATCCAATACAAGCTCAGTGTTTTGTTATTTACATAAATGTTAGTTTTTTTTTCTTTTTCTACTTTTTATTTCAGTCTTGCTCTCGGTTTTCGGTGGAAGTTTTGTCTGCACTCCAGGGAACTGAGTGTACATTTATATTTTTCTCTGGATTTTTTAAAGAGCTTGTGTTTTATTGATGCATTTGTCAGCACTGCAGAGGGGCTTCAGGTTTGACCAGCCCTGAGTAAAAAGTCTGGCTTCACCATCATGTCTCCATTTCCTCCTGACATTTTGTTTTCAGTTTAAAAAAAAAAAAGCCTGTGTCTGATGCCTTTGTAAAATGCAGCAGGCTCATAAGCTAAGGTGCACTTTTACACATCGCGCTGCCTCCGACGCGTCTCTCATCAGTCGGGTCGCTGCCACGGTGACGCTGTGTGGGCGCTTTGAGTTTAGACAATTCCTGGAAACTGTTTGGCCTTCAGTGTTAATTTACTGAGAGCTCGAGAGGGTTGATAGGTGCAATAAGAGGAGATACGGCGGATTGAGCCCAATGCAAAAAATGTGGTGCAGTTGGGAGACACTGAAGTACACTCAGTGAGAAGGAAATGAAAGACAGCGGCCCCTGTAGAAAGGCTCCTTCACCTTTAGAACACAAACTAAGAACTTCTCGTGGGGTTTGTTATTGCCAAATGTGTTTGGGCTTTTTTTGAGAAATGTTAGCATGTCACTGATTGCGATAAATCTGAAACTAATCTGGTAATCAGCAGTTTAGCCAACCTGATAATTACAAATCCTTTTCATGTTTTGTGTTAAACTCATGCACACATTTTTTAAAATTCATTTTCAGCCTTTTTTTTTTTTTTTAAACAATATAGGTACCTTTTGTTTTATTTTCCATTTGTCACTATACTTTTGATAAATTTTCAAATACAAAAATATGATTGGGTGCATTGAATTTGTATTACCGTCTTGTTTTCTAAATGTTCGTCTCTAGCACTGATACCGTCGTGGAGAATGATCTGGCTGCACCTCATCATTGATCTGTTATCGGGGAGAAAACAGCTTTTCCCTGTTTGCATTTCTTTTAAACCAGTCACATTGGATGGAGCCAAGAACCAAATGCTGCCATGATTTTCATTCAAACTAGTGACAGGAAGGGAAACTGTCATAGGAGTGAATCATTCAAAGAAAGCTAACGAGCAGGGCTGCTTTATTGCACGATCCAAACTTTCCTTTCTGCATTTAGGTTGCCAGGCCTGAGGTTGTTGTTGTTGTTTTCAGTAGGTTAACGCGTAGATAATTGAAGGAAAGTCCAGTTCTGGGTTTATACCTGTAATTTACATCTGGGGTGAGTCAGTCATATAAAACACAAGAGCCTCCATAGATACGAGTTAATGTGAGAATGTGACCAGTGTGTAAGAAGCAACATGCTCCAAAGAAGACAAGTGAAAAAGCAAAAAGCTTATATTGTAGCCGTGTATGTGTGTGTGGTGTCATGCTGTCACTGTTGTATTATTATCATTATTATTATTGTGATGACTACTATTCCGCCTTAACCCACCGACTACAGAGCTTCTGATCTACGGCCGACCGGTTCACATCACTCTCATAGCCAGACGCTCCAGCAAATTTGCCGGGACCCGCTTCCTGAAAAGAGGAGCCAACTGCGAGGTACAGCAGTTGCCGAGGCAACAGGGAAGAATAGATGGCGGAGGCAGGGCTGAGGGCCACCAGGATGATTGAGATGACTCAGTTTGATCACAGGGGGTTAATTTGACCCACTGCTTCTTTCTTGAGTATGCATGAGTGTGTGCGCGGGCGTGTGGTGGGAGGAAGGAAAGGAACTTACCAAACAAACATCACTTTCATCATTCAGTCATTCATTGACCCAGAAAAGCAGCATTTAGGGAACGATCTCGTCACAAGGTTCAACACAACAGTCTTCTGGAACTTTCGGTAGAATCTCATGACCTTCAGCCTGACATGGAGTCTGAACAGTTTTGAGCACTTCAAGAAAATCTCCTCCATACTGAGTGCATCTGCTAAAGAGAATAATGTGTGAAGTAGATTTTTCCGTTTACATTCTCTCTTGTTTTTGTCTTTCTAAAGGCTGCTCATCTGATTTAATTCAGAGGTTTAGAGTTCCTTTATGACCTTGGCAACAGCAGTTCTTCTAAACCTTGTCCTCTTTACTTATGTTTTCCTTCTTTTTCTTTCCAGGGTGATGTGGCTAATGAGGTGGAGACTGAACAGATCGTCCATGATGCCTCGGTTATGTCTTTCACAGCAGGGAGCTACTCCTCATACGTCCAAGTGCGAGGTTCGGTCCCGCTCTACTGGTCCCAGGACATCTCCACTATGATGCCAAAGCCCCCGATTCGACGTAAGGCTGCCGATTCACACCTCGCATCTGTCCGAACACGAGCGGCTTTCTTTGTTGTCCAACAGATACCTAACATTAATCTGCTGTTTCCTCAGATGCTGTAAGCGTCCTGTAGCATTTATAATAGAGAAGGTAGAGCGTTGGCAGGCCAGATAACTCTTCACCTGCTTTGTTGAAAGATTTTTTTAATCATATCCACATTTCGCTGCCCAGGACCGGAAATAATCTTGTTGGGACAGAGGAAGGATGTAATTAGAAAAACTGCATTAAAATACAAAGCGGCTTTTTACGAGGGTCATTCTTTTCAACCACTGGCACAAAGATAAAAAAAAAGAAGTGGGTGAAGCCGGGACGACCCCCTCTTGGCTTTCATCTTTGTATCCATTCTCCCATCTCATTACAAGCAGGATGAAAACACCGAACCGAGGCCAGGGGGAGGCGATCGGGTCCCTGAGACTGATGACACTGGAGACTGCTGTGTGTGTGTTCGTAGCGCAGGAATACACCGGCGTACAATGCCTGCATTAAATCATAATCTTTTTTCCCTCCGGTCTGCCCTTTAATTCATCCTCAGATGACATTTACCTGTGTGTGATCGAGACACTGAGCGTGTCCTAAGATCCCTCCGGGTATCAACTTACCTCATCGTCCTGCTCCCACTTTGATCCTTAAAGACAGTCCTTATCTGACATTTCCCAAATGTTGCCCAAACCTTTATCTCTCGCTGTGTGTAGCTGTGCCTATATCTAGTTGGACACACTTTGCCCTTGGTATTGGCACATTTTCTATTCTAGATGTGATGTTTTCCCCCCAGTGGAGATTTCCGATACGGCATTCACAACCATATGTTTGAGGAGATGATATAACAAAAAAAACACAACAATTATTACTCATGTTGGTTTGCTGTTTGGAATCTGTAATAGTCTCTCATGTGCTGTAATTACGTTCAAATATCCACATGCCCGTATCTGCGTTAAAGGAATAGTTTGACATTCGGTGACATCTGCTTTCGTTGGTTGTATCTAGGTCAAATATGGAACAAGCTTATTTCCCAAAAGGTCCATGATTCCTAACACAGCCTTTTTATAATGAGAAAAACAATTAGGAATAAATTGAAAAGTCACTTCGGCATTATTTCTGTTTGCCAACAGGGAGGACTGATTTGTTTGATTAAACCCAAATTGGTTGGACATCAGTGGGATTTTTTTCTTTTTTATCTCTGTGCTTGTTATGTTTACAACCTCCTTGAGCTTTGTGAAAAAGCCTCAGCATTGCAGAGCTAATTACATCTCGGAGATCTGTCAGGAAATCAAACCACATTCAATACAGTTGTAATATTTATCTGATTTTTGATATGCCGGCTGCATAGAATGACATCTATTAGACAGATGTAGGTCAGTGGCGTGGCGAGGACAGTTGGAGCTCAGTGTTAGTGCAGTCGTCGATGCTACACTGTGCCACTACTGTCAAGATGTATTGTTAGATAAGTAATTATGTAATGGATCTATATGTAAGGGGCATATGGCTGACCTCAAATACACAAATGTCATGGTTGTGAAGGAGACGACCTTAATAGGTGGCTTTCCACGAAGCCATCGGCGTTATCGACGCTTCTTTATCAAGGCACATGCAGCCTATGTAAGCAGAAGCGGAGTGAGAAAGATTCTCATGAAATGGTAGCAGAGACAAGTTGGAAAACTGCGAGTTTGTGTTTGTACTATCAGCTCCGCAAGCTGCACGACGTGACCTATTTCCTCTAATCTGTCCTCTTGCAGCTTCGCTAGTCCAATTTGGCGCCAGGTGTGGCGCTCTGCATGAGTGGCAGATGGAGGCAATAAACGTGGTTTTAAAATAAAGAGTGAAAAGAAGAATGAAAATGGAAGTGAACGCATGAAGCAGCGAGCGAGGACGAGAGGCTCGGCGTGGCGTTAGGCCTCACAGTCCAGGGTTTTAAATTGTAAATCTAAAATTGATAATTACATACGAATTGAGATAAACAAGCAAAAAAACCCTCAGCTCTGATGCTGAAGGAGCACAACACATTGTTGTCTCTCATGTCTGCAAATGTGTCGTGAAAGACAAGGGTATATGAGGGGCAGATACGTTTTTGCACCTACATATTTAACATCCCAGAACCTCTTTCCCCGCCCCCCCATTCCTTTTTCTTTTTCAGTGGACCAAGCTGACCCGTACGCCCATGTAGCCGCCCTCCACTTTGACCAGATGCTGCAGCGCTTTGGCTCACCGATTATCATCCTCAATCTGGTCAAGGTAATATATACATGTATATATTTGGAGATACTCATTTCCGCTGTGCTGCTGCCTCCCCTTTTCCACAACATGTGTGATGACAACAAAATGTAGTGATTCAGTGCTAAAACACTGACACTGAATATTATGAGCTTTACTAATGGCACACTGGGACATAAATGACAGCGTGTACAGTTTAAACCACATAACATCACAACTGTTTCAGCTAAAGAGCACCGTTATGCAAGTAAGCAGAGTTATTTTTAAATGGAAACGGTTGAATAATTTGACTATTACAATGTTTTCACACAAAATGTTGAAAGTTTTAAGCGTTTCACACTTTGCTCCAGCACACGTCGACGGAATACTTTGAGTACAGCAATGCGACTATAAACAGCTCTCTGATAGCTGCTGGTGCTTTGGATCGCATGCTTGAAGAGACCATAATATTAAATTAGCTTTTCTTGACTCACTTTTTAATGTGTGCTTTTTTTTAATGGCTCACTTCTCAGTCGTTTCCTCACAATTTAAAGCATTTCATTTGTAGCCCTATTAATATTTAGCTTTGTTTATGCAACATACATTTAAAAATGGAAAGACAAAAAAAATATATCACAGAAAAGAACTTTTTATGAAGGAATTGCTTTCTAGGAAATCTGTCGTCACAGAAATCTCTTGTGTGATTTAGAGGACTGCTGTCTTAGCGTGCGGATTATGTAAGAAACATCTTTGCAGATTTATTTTAACGTCTAAGGATGAAATATACCCCGCCTGTGGAATCCCTCAACAGATAGCTATCCACAGTAATGGGGCAGGCCGTGATTGTGTAATTTGCCGAGCAGTCGATCGATCCTGAGCGTTAGTTGTTTCTGTGGAGTCATTATAGTCACAAGAGGTTTTCCTCGTGGTTGCTTATTAGCAGCAGTTGAAATGCCACCTCGAATATTGATCTGCCTTTGCATTGCTCTAAAACGCACACATGGCGTTGATTTAAAATAAAAAAAGGGAACATTTCACTGCACACATGCACACTTGAGAAAACACACATGGCTCTTTCCTCCGTTGTACTTTCACGTCATGTGGCTGCAAAATCACCATCAATTATTAAAAGTAATGAATCTGGACAAGAACATGAATTACAACCTGATAAATGACCAAGAGTAATGATAAAATCATTAATAACAATGCTACACCCCTTTCCATCTGAGAACAACAAACACACCGAAGGTAAACAGAAGGTTGCATGTGTATGCCAAACCCTCCCTCATCCTGGTGGAATCACCGCTGGACCGTTTCTCTGGGGCACACAGCTGTAGCTTGGGTTTCGAGCTCACGTTGTCACTCACAAGGGGAGCCGCGAGACGAGGGACCAATCGCAGATCACGGAGGCCCGCACAAGCCACGGCCATGTGAAATTTGCAGACTGTGGGGAATGAGGGAGGGGACCCCCTGCTTGCAGCGTACACCCTCGCGCTTATCCCACAGAGACAGAAAGAGGAAGGAAGTGGCCATTAACCATAAAACCACCACAGCCAATCTCTGCACGGTTGTGAGTGGGGTCGGCGTGGCCCTGGCGACTCTGGGACGGGTGCATGAGGTTTTTTTTTTTTCTTTTTCTTATGGCTTAGCATGTGTTTCCGAGTGTGTAAAAGAGGAAGAGGAATAGCACACATGGCCAAGCATGTGAATGACTTTTACAAGCAGCCGTTTAAATGCAGTCGATTTGTTTTGAACATTGGGAATAGCTCTCTCCACAGCGACAGTTAAAGAAAGTGTAGTTTTTGTTGTTGTTAGATGATCCAAGTCTTTATTTTTTGTTAGTTTTTTGTTTGAGAGGAAGAACCCTGTTTAAAGTGGTAGCACCAACACAGGCAGAAGGAAGGCGTGTAAAGATGAGGGAAGCATTAAATAAGCCAAAAGGTATTCGTTTAGATACGTTTAAACTGTGATCGCCCTCCTGTGTATGCATGTGTGACTGTTAATGATTTGTGGCCGCCCTTTTCCTACACCAGTGACCATGACTATTACTGTGGCGTTTGCGTTCCGCTTTTATAGCTGCAGACAATAGATGTGCGCTTTTGTGAGTATATGTTCACGTGTACTGTACTTGCAGCGTCTCATCTGTACTTGTGTGAGTGAGTGTGTGTGCCAGACTGTAGGACACGCTCTGCTGAATGGCTGAGGAAATGCTCTGGTAATTTGACTGGTTGATGTGTTGCTTTGCCACTGCTGGACGTGTGAATGGAGATGTGAGCTGCTAAATGATGCATCCTGGCAGATTATCACCCAGGGTGATCGCTCAGAAAGGCACAATGGAGGAGTACACAGTGAAATAATGGACAGTGTGGTCTCAGAGAAACACTGTGAATGAGTGCATGCATTTTTATTAACAGTGGGGGGAAAAAAAAGTATGTTTTGAACCCCAAGATAGATGCAGGACTGTGACGCATATTGTCATGTTGTTCCTCCGGTTTTAACGCAGCAGTTTGCCACAAAAGAAGTTTAACAGACACTTTTGAACCAAATAAAGACTGATATGATTGTTGCATGTGTTCATTAAGCTTGCCCTCATTTTTTTCAGACTTTGTTTCCACTGTTTGCAGAAACATCTCCCACAGGTGCACCACTCATCGTATATTACGCGCCTGCCTGGAGTATCAGCATTGTGCTCTCAGCTGCATACAACGCGTCTGTCTGTGCCTGTAAATTGCCTCTTGCAGCTTTCTCTGAGGTCACTGATGAGAAGACGTGTGTGCATCTTGTGGAATACATCAAAGCGAAAGAACACCAGTCACATGTCTGAATATATGTGCTTGTATTCTCTTGGAACCTTTTCAAGCAAATGAAATTCTTTTATGCTCTGTTATCACTTGATTATGGGATGGCTCTGACATGTGACTCAGTGTGCGTCTGCTTTTGTGCCACAGAAACGTGAAAAAAGGAAACATGAGAAGATTCTGAGCGAAGAGCTTTACCCTGCTGTGATCAACCTAAATCAGTTCCTCCCTCCAGACCACTGCATCGACTACATCGCTTGGGACATGGCTCGCTACACCAAGAGGTACTGACAGATGTGGCAGAAGTGAGCTCCAATCCAGCTAGAACACGTTTTGTCAGTGTTTGAGTTTTACCATCGAAATATCAAATATTTTTGTAGAGAAGAAGAAAAATCTAGTTCTCCGCTATTAGTCGATAACACTTAAATTCAATTAGGAAGACAAAACAAGAGGAAATTGTTTTTTTTTTTGCTCGAACTGCATCTTTATTTTTATTTATTTAGCATTTTTTTTAGCCAGGTTAGTCCCATTGAGATCAGAGGTCTCCTTTACAAGGCAGACGTGGCCAACAGGGCAGCAGATAGTCCCATTAAAAACAACAAACGGCAGATAAAAGTTAACAACATGAGCACTTGCACACAGACAAGGTCGACTGTCATGATTTCCCCCCAACTTTAGACTAATTCAGTGTAACAAGGGTTTGAAGTTGACGTTTAGATTTTAAGTTATTCCGAAGCGTCAGGAGATGAAAACCTAAACGCTTTCTTGCCGGATTCAGGTCGTACTTTGGGGACGACAAATTGCAGAGAATCCATAGATGGGAGGTTGTGACTTCCACGTTTTCTTGTTAAAAGAAAAGACAAATAGGAAGGAGCGATACCCAGAATGGTTCTACTAAATACACATACCAATGACTTAAAGATGTCCAGTTAACTCTAGAATAGAGAACACAGTGGTGAGTGATTCGATAATACAAAGAGCCTTGTGCAATACAGCAGCAGATACGATCTCCAGTTTACATAGATTGAGTATTGTGACGCACAAAAGTACCAAAATATCGCCGGTGCCATAAAAGATGACCTGTTTTCTTTACTGTAATACTTTCAGCAAGATTACTTTTCAATTTCCATCTTTTACAGTTTCAAAATGACTAAAAAAGGGTCAAAAACATGCAACACAATGAAGTTCAGTTCTTAGTAACACCCCGTCTGAGTACCATCTGGTAGCCAGCTAACCAAACTATGTTTGGGAGGTTTTCACCCATTTTTCCTGCAAAAGGCGACTAGTCCTGTGAGATTCTTAGGCTGTCTTGCTTGCACTGCTCTTCTGAGGTCTTGCTACAGATGGTTTACAATGTTAAGGTGAGTATATTGTGAGGGGCAGGGTAGGTAGTCCATTGGGGATCATTGTTCCATTATAGAAGCCATCCACTTGTCGATTTTAACATTTTTACAGGCAGGGGAGATGTTTGCCTCCAGAATTTGCTAGTGATTACGACTTGAATGCCACGGTCTTGTACAGTAAAACAGGGATTTTATTTGCCTCTTTTTTTAGCAATCCTACGAGCACTTCTCTCAGGAAGTTTTCTCAGTTTTGGACCTCAACTTGACCTCCACTCTTCCTGTTAATTGCCCTTTTTCAAGTACATTAGCCACAAGGAAACAGCTACCTGAAAACTCTTTCTTAAAGCCTCCCCCTGCTTTGTGGGCATCAATAATTAGAACTTCAAAGTGGAGGCCACGGCTGCTGATTGTTGGGATGAGCTTTTAAGAGTCTTGAAAATTTGCATCACCTGACCTTTCTTAACAATGATTGTGAACAAGCTAATTAAAGTTCCTCTCCAGTCATTGATTAAACTCAACGATGTGTTGAGAAGTCAGTTCCATGAAAGTAACCCCTCCTTGCCTTAAATGGCTTAAATGTAAATATGCACCATTGCTTCCTCCAGAATGTGCAGATCTATGACACTTGTGCCTCTTGTGTAATATACATTTAAAAATGGAAAGACATAGAGATGAAATCAATGATGAAAAGATATATCACAGAAAATAACTTTTTATTAAGGAATTGCTTTCTAGGAAATCTGTTGTCAGAGAAATCTCTTGTTTGATTTAGAGGACTGCTGTCTTAGCGTGCGGATTATGTAAGACACATCTTTGCAGATTTATTTTAACGTCTAAGGATGAAATATGCCCCGCCTGTGGAATCCCTCAACAGATAGCTATCCACAGTAATGGGGCAGGCCGTGATTGTGTAATTTGCCAAGATGGACACTTGTGACACTTGCACCCCTCATCACTCGCTGCAGCTGGAGCACACCGGCTCACCCATGACTCTGCTCGTAAAACTACTCGATGGCAAGTTGTAATATTGGAGTGATTCAGCCGTATGTGTGATTTTGAAAAGAATAATAACAGAAAGTCCCACCCTGCGAGTGAACAGGATTGGTTCCTCAGGTTTGTTACACGTGAAACCCTGGAAGTCTGAATCGGTTTATTTTAAACTGTCAGCGCTACTCTGTAGTTTCAGCCACGGTGCTGACTGCTTTGTTGAAGTGTCTTCTAGTGTAAAAGCTCCATATGGGTGTGTTAAAAAGGTGGCCAAAGTTATTTTAGAGGTCAAATCTTTTGCACGGTGCTCCTTTCCGTTTTGTAACTACAGAGCTGTAATCTTGCTTAAAAATGTGATTTGTTTGAACGTTAGGAGGACTATCCCCAAACCTGTAGGCTGTAGACTGTCAATGCCTTGAAAATGAATGAAGACGTTACAACATTCCCCAACAGTTTCTCTCTTTCTTTTTCAGCAAGCTGTGCAATGTCCTGGACCGCCTCAGTATGATAGCCGAGAACGTGGTCAAGCGAACGGGTTTCTTCATTAATCGCTCCGACTTCTACTGTCACACCCTCAGACCAGATGACAGGTGACGTTTTTCTTATCCTACTTTATTGCTCTTTTATTCTCCGAGAATACAGAGGAGCCTGAAAGACACGCTTCTGGACAAGATTTTAAACTGTCACTAAGCTCTTAAGCACAAAACAAATACATCATAAAATGCTTTTATATGAAGCAAACTGAAGTAAAGAAAGATCCAGAGAATGAATCAAATAGTTATAGCAGCATCAGAAGTGTAACGGATCATGCACCATATAGGAACAAGGAGCTATGTGCTAGCCCACATTACCATCTTTTTCTAAGACGGTGCATTGTTCATTTTTGTATTCATACATATTCAGAATCACACTTATCGACGCTGCATAATTCTGAAACTCTCCACATATAAATTCTTAATGGAAATTATGCCTGATGGTAATGGTATCGCAGAGATTTCTGCTAACGAGCTGAGTAGATTGGCGTCCATGTACTTAGTGCCCGGCTGTTCCATTGTCTGCATATTTTAATCACTTTCACCCAACATTACCATTCAGTTACGTAACCCAACGATCATGCCACAGCCAATATTTATTACCCCTTCTTCTGCATTACACAACGCCGTCTCGTTTTCTTTGCTAGACACACTCCTGCACGGAGCCCCGCATCGCTCCCACGATCCGCACAAAAGCAGCCCTCGTAAGCATTTGTGTTGATGCACAAATAATTATGGCACCTGTAGCCTTCATCGCATGCAGAAATTAGCTCATGAATAATGAAGATGATTTGAGAGATCTGTTAACGCGGTCTTTGTTTTTCTAATTAAATTCTTGCCTGGGATCTCTGTCTCTCTGCGTTCAGTCATACGTGGACAGTTACTCACTTTCTGCTCTCAATTTCAAAGGCTCATTGATCTCACTCAGGTCACCGAGTCCGTGCAATGATGAGATATGTCTCTAACTTACTCCCGTAAGATCTACGGTGTTTGTCTTCAGAGCTTCCCTTTGAGCAACTCAGTTGTAGCTTAGCATAAAGCAGAATGGAAAGCAGCTAGTCTGGCTTTGTCCAGTGCAACAATATCCATCTATCAACATGCTAACTAATTAATACGTGAACTTTTGTTTGCTTTTATTCATACAAATACGACAGAATAAACGTGTACCTTTGATAGAGTCTCTCCTGTTTATTCACCGTCTGGTACCAGCAACACGAGGATGTCACCAAATAACCACAAAGCATATATCGAGCTATTTTACTCCCAATTTTGTGTGTGTGGGTATATTTTTTATATTTTATTTTGTACTGTTTCTAGTCTTTGATATAAACTCTGACTGTTGCTTTAAGAAATTAAAACCTCATGTTGGACAATGATAAGTGTTTTATCTGTTCACATCCTTCGTTTAGGTTTTCACATAAGTACCAAAGTGTTGTAAATGAGAACATGACATACAGTCTTCATCTCTGGGTATTCCAGTTTGTCGCCTGAATATCTCCTGCTGTACTTGTCCTTCCTTAATGGGGTTCATCGTGTTTAGGTGTCTTTGCGGCAGCTGTATGTGTTCCATTATTTGTGTCCTTCAAATGGTGATTATGTAATCGCCATCATGGCTATAATCACAATTTCACTGCAATTGGACTGGGAGAAGATGAGGAAATGTGCCCGCAGAAGAGTAGAATTGACACGTACAGCTTTTGCTTTTGTCTGTTTGCAGGAGTTTATCCACTGAATTGAATTTAATGTATTTTTCACAGGTGGGGAGATTTAGGTGGACACATTGCATCCAGTGGACGAGTGCAGGTATGTCCTACAGCAAACAGGTTGGACACAAGTTTCATGATTTTTTTTTGTGAATCTTTTACAACTTTTGTACATAAAAAAGTAAATAAATAAATGGAAGACGGTTTATCATTAGTATGACTGACCGTAACAAAACCACCTATCAATTCATGGCATTGATATTTCTAGGCCAAGGAAGCAGCTTATCTGTAATTATTTGAAAGATTCTCTTCATTCACTGCTATAGCCGCGAAACTAGGCCACTGCATTTATTGTCGTTCATAATGAGCGGTTTGGAGCGTTATCATGGAGGCCTTGATCAGGAGCCTTCTTTCAATGCTGTATTTCTAAAAACAGACACTTGCATGAAGTGAAATCAGATCATATCGTGTTAAGTGTTTCACACACATGAGCCACGATCCAAATACAAACACGGCTTTTCTCTTATACTTGGGTACTGTTCGGTCTCATCAATTCGTCTTCATTAGCTAGAAATACATAAACACACGTACATTTGTTAAATCAGCAGTCGGTAAGCTGTGTTCTAAGTCAGTCAGTACGTTGTCTTTGTTGTTGTAGACCGGTGTGTTGCGGACCAACTGCGTGGATTGTCTGGACCGGACCAACACTGCCCAGTTCATGGTGGGCAAGTGTGCACTGGCCTATCAGCTCTACGCACTGGGAATGATTGACAAGCCCAAGCTCCAGTTTGATACCGACTGTGTCAGGTAAAGCTCATGTACTTTACCACCAGTCATCACGTGTGTTTGTCATGTGTATGTGTGTTCTGTCTATGAGTAATTTCTTTGAATTAAAATTGAATTTCCCTTCTGGGATGAATAAAGTATTTTTCATTTCATTTCATTTCATGGCTCCTCACGTAGTTACAATATTACATTGCAGAGAGAAACCCAACGAAGCCCAATGGTTACCTTTGAGCAAGCACTGTAGTGACAGGAGGAAGAAAAGGTGTTTTTAACAGGAACTTCTGTCATTTATATCTCCTCTGTTTTGTGGCGGGCACACCAACAAGACATGGACAATAGCAACATTAGCTTCATTAGTTTCACCAACACCCAGATCCATTTGATTTTAAATCCTCAAATTTTCTAAAACTCAGCATTTTTCCTGAAACTGTAAAATAAAGTTGGCAGGAACATGCAGATACCTGCAGAGTGGCCAATTTACAGACCATGGGAGAGAGAAGACACGAAGTTAATGACATGCAGTGGATTCTAAATGCATAGAGAGTGAAAGAAAAAAAGAGTTGAGGAGCATCAGCGCATCATGAGAAGTCTCCCAGCAGTCTGAGTCTGTAGCAGCATCACCAACGACTGCTTCTGGTTCACCTGAGCCAGCCCTAACTGTAAGCTTTAACCGGAATAGTGTGAGAGCTGTGCAGTAACACTCTTCAACACAACTCCCAGCTCTTTAGTAATATAGCTAGTGTCACATGTGAAAAAAATAACATGCATTTGTTAAAATATCTGCAAACAATGAAGATCTGATTGTCCTTGCGTAAAAAGTCATGTTTGTATTTGTTGCGCGTGTGCTTCAGGTTGTTTGAGGAGCTGTATGAGGACCATGGAGACACTTTATCACTGCAGTACGGAGGCTCACAGCTGGTCCACAGGGTCAAGACCTACCGCAAGATCGCACCGTGGACGCAGCACTCCAAAGACATCATGCAGACGCTGTCACGCTACTACAGCAATGCCTTCTCAGGTGTGTGTTACACAGGCACTCCATCACACAGGATCGCTCATACTAAACTGTTTGCAAACATATTTTAGGAGGCACTAATTATCCCATCTGTCTTATCCTGAAACGCATCCATATTGAAACCGTGAAACTGAATCTACTCTCATGTTCCAGGTTACCATAGAAACATATATTCTCAGCTTTTGCATACACATATTGATGACACACACACACACACACACACACACACACACACACACAGACCCACTGATATTTACTCCCTAGCAATACCATTTCAGTATTTTTTTATGCACCTAGTCTGTGTTGAGACACTTAGTTTTACAAGGGACAATGGAGACAAGTTGTTTGAGGCCAGCAGGGGGCGACTCCAGTGGCAACACAAGGACATCTGATTGTATAGACGTCTATAAGAAAATGACCCTATACTTCTGACTTGATTTTTCTCATGGTTTCATCTCTAGTCTGAAGACTTTTTAAATCCTGCATGATGTTCACGTCATAACTTATGGTCCTATTCAGCGTGGCATTGATGATAGAACAGGGTATGATTTAGAAAAGGTCTACTTTGTAACTGACGTATCGCTTTCGTCTGGATGTGCATAATGTCCCTGAGTTTTAAGTCAGAACCGTTCCTCGTTTTTTTATGTTCAGTTTCAAAAGATCAAGATGACAGGAGTCAAATTCCAAACTCAAGGCTTCAAAGTGGACATTCACCAGCCAGTGGGCAGCGTCCTGGTCACTACAGCCATGTTTTATTGACAGTTTGTGAACAACGTGCAAATTTACAAGCAAGAGAAGACACAAAAATTATAACATGCAGTAGCGTAGATGGAGCATATTGAGAAGATTAAAAAGAGGTACAACGATGAAATGAAGGTCTTAAGAAAGGTTCAAAATAGGGGAACAAAGCAGCGTAAACGTAGGTAACCGATCAATGCAAAATGGCGAGAAGTTAAAAAGAACCTAAGAGTGGACGTGACGAGGGCAGACTCTCTATGAAGCAATGGAAAAAGGACGAGTCTTTAATTCTGATTTAAACTTGCTTAATCTGGGTGTCTGGGTGCAGAGACCGAAACAGCCTGGTCACCTTCTGTTTGGAAGCGTGAGGAGAGTGACTGTGATGATGATGACCGAGGTATCTGAGTGGCTGAAAACTGAGTCAAGGCAGCGGTAATGCGTTGTGGAGCAAAACCATTAAGGGCTTCAAAAAAAACATTTAGTACATTTCAACGTCGGTTGTGTATTTCACTGGTAGCCTGGCAGGTGCATTCTGAATGTGAAAGCAAGCAAACCTGGCAACCGACTGTGTTAAGTAGCTTCCTCTGGACTGTAGGTTTCCTCAAGGAGCTACTTCTGTCCTGTAGCTGATTGAAAGAAATATGGCTTCTCTGTCAGCTGTACCTGTGGTGTCTGATCATTTGAAAGCCCAACCATATGCGAGCGATGCTGCATATGCTGTTGACAGCTACAAACAGATACACCTAAAGGACAATACTGCTACCCGCAGAAAAGTTTGAAAGTCAACCAATTAGCAGACGTGATAAGGCCTTGCATCATTTTAAGTGGCACCTCAGTTGGATCACAGTGTGTCTGAGAAAATGTAGAAGGGTGCACACAAGAAACAAAAGGTGGAGATTGTGCATTAAGCCAGGTGTAACGCGGCCGCGCTGCTTGACCCGCTGAGGCGACCTCCTCTCCCTGTCTTTGCTTTGCACTCTTTTCTTTCGTATAATTTTGCAAAATTGGATCACTGGCTGGCTTCAGAGAAGAGCCGGGAAAGTAGCAGACTGTTTATTCAGAGTGAAATGTCAAGTCGGAAAGGGTCATTTGGTGCAACACACACACACAAGTGCTCAGTATTTTATGAAGCACACACTCGGTAATCCCGTGACCTACATCTGGTCTTATGATCTGAAGTGGCTGTCCAAGATGAGACTCCCTGATGGCACTAAAGAAGATTATATAAGGGGAAAAAAAAAGCAAAAATGTCTTGTAGTGTTGAGGAGCAGCTGATGTCTGCTGTCAACCTGCCCTCTGACAAGAGCTCAGCATATTCACAGGTTTTTTCAATGATTACGTTTTCATGCTCAGGAGCTGCTAACTAATCACACACCTCCAGCTCTGTAGTCACAGCCATGTCACGAAGCTGAAGGAGTCTTTATAGTCATTTCTTAGTGATTATTGAAAAGAACACCTTGTAAATGTCTGTAATTTACAGCCCTTTTGTTTCATCTTTGATTTTTAGCTGCTTCAATGAGTGCGTCTCCCAAAAACTGTAATTTTGCAGATGGCTGAGCTGTTGTCACTACGTAGCATGGAAGTGTTGTAATTGCTTTTTCTTACCTTGTGGTTGTTATTTGCTCGCTGCTGGTTCTGGAGATGTAAAACCCTCATTAGGACAGCAAATCACACAGCTACTGTGGAAAGTCTTTCATCTGCAGACGCAACTAGGTTTTCCGTCTGGCGTTTAATGGATCCCGCTTTTCGCAGCAAACGTTTTTCTCCTCCGTTGGCGTAGAGGAGAAGTTCCCTGATGTGTGTTGTCTTTAAGGGCAGTTTCCTTGTTTTTCTTCTTCCACTTAATTATTGTCTGTGTACTCCGGTTTGAAGAAATACCATCAACGACTAACAATGACCACATCCCTCAAACACGTGTCAGATTCAAATGTAACAGAATGTTCCTTTAACAAAAGGATTTGACAAAGCCTCTGACTTTGAGCTAATCACAAATCTCCCTTTTTGTTGGAAAAGAACAAAATGTAAACCTTGAGCGTTCATAGACAGACACCGAGTAATAAAAAATGTCACAGTTTATTTTGATAACTTTTTAAATTTCTATTTATTGTTTTTTTGAAGTGAAGAATTCAACAGCTAACTTTAAAATATGAGTGATTTGAATGTCTGTATGCCACAAGGGACTGGTGAGAAAAACACATGTAATCTGGGTGAACTGACCCTTCAACAACCATCAGTGTCCTTCTATATGTCTGTGTTGCGTCGGCTTTGTATTGGTCAGACATTCTGTTCGGTCACTGGCTGTCCTGAGACAGTCGTCAATGAGGCCTTTTCCTGTCGAGTCCCAACCACATTCATCCTCTGTAATTTAAAAAACGACCCTTTTCTTTAAAAAAAAAACAAACCAACACCAGCGTTGTCCTTTGGAACGAGACTTACCAGAAGCTTTTTACACATCATTTAAATAAGGCTGTAAACACACAGCAATGCTTTCACATCATTTCCAAGCACTTTGACAACTTCTTGCTGACTCACTGATGCATTTGCAGCCTCTTAAATTGTAAGAACAGTCGGACCTTACTTTATGAAAAAGACAAATTAACACATTCTTACCATGTGCATTTCATTCATAACACGTCCTGTAAGACAAGGCTTTTCATCCGACTTCTGTTGCACGTGTATATTATGTTCACAGATCACCCATAACTCTTATCTTGTGATGTATTGAATGAATCTCAGGCTGAACATTACCTAGAGAAAAGGCTTGATGGCAGGCTTTAATAGAACCCAATTTGGTTTCTAATTATCTAACGTGACTGTCGGAGCAGCACGCACGTGGCTTCACAGTTGGGGGATGGATTAAATGGCATCAAACTGGGCAACATGCAAAACACGTGCCACATGCTGAACACACAAATGCTCACAGAGATTATCTTAGCACAAGCTCAGAAGCCAAACATGTTGTCGTGTGGCGGGTGGGAGAGTTTTCACAGGTACCATTCCTGTGATGTGCAAAGGACACGTGGTTGATGGAGAGTTCGGCTTTATGGAGATTTTATTAATAGGCATTTTAACACCCCTGCTCCTTCCTCCTCAACATGAATAGTGTGTCTTTGAAGAATTGAACTGTCGGGTGGATTTTATTAAGTTTTTGCAGTTTGATTAGAAAATTGCTTCCCTTGTGAGCAGTGGCAGAACAAGAGCTGAGACTGTCTGTAGAGGAAGCTGAAGCAACCAGTGACCCATTGATTTGCATTGGAGTTGAATTAAAGCCAAGACATTGACTTTTCTTTGCTGTTGGAGCCAGGACCTTTAAATACGTGGAGCAACTTGGCGTGACTCTTGAGGCCTCCAGAGCCAACGCTATGTCTGTTGTAAATGTTTTGCTTAAAGCTTCCATATTGTGGCCCTTTTTAGAAAATTCCTGAAATGTTTAAATCCTCATAATACTACAAAGATGTTGTTAATCACCATGACTGTGTAACGGCTGGTTTTAATCCTGTTCTAAGTGGGCTGTTTCAGCTGCTGCTGTCCATGCCCCCCTTCAGGAAGAAGACTCTCTCTGGTTATTGACAGCTCAAAGCAAGACGTGAATGAGTGGTTAAAACAAGGACTTTCTGTTGCTTCTAACTTTCTACTTGAGCCGTCATTTTACATGGAAATGTTGCCAAATTCATAACACAGCTGTTGTTTTTACCTCATGAGTGTGATGAAAATGACTGAAGTGATTGATCGGTTATCAAGATGGAAAAGATTTTCTGTAAATGAGCAGTTTATTGAATTTTCAGCTCTAGATTACTGTGTGTTGTATCGTCATGAACAGGTGACTCAGTCAGACCTTTATTTAATGTCCTTGATGTTACAATCATACGAAGTGCGTCAGAAAAGTTCCAGGACTGGTTCACAAGAGATTTCAAATCCAAACTACAAACTACCAGTTTTCCCCTCCAAGTAATCCCCCTGGAGTCTAAGGCCCTTTGGCAGCCTTCTCTGCCACGTGGCCATGCACTCCTGGAAGGATTCTTCCAGGATCCTCCTCAGCTCCGTCGTCACAGCCATCTTGATGTCGTCCACGTCTTCTAAGCGGGTCCCCTTGATGACCCCCTTGAGCTTGGGGAAGACGAAACAACCCCACAGAACCAGGTGGGGTGAGTAGGGAGGTTGCTCCAGCACAGAGATGTTCTTCTCAGCCAGAACCTGTGGGATGCTCAGGGCGTTGTGAGCAGGTTGTCATGGTGAAGCAGCCTCCACTGGTCCTGACACAACTCTGCCTCTTCTGAACGAAGCAAACGCTGCAGGATCTCTTTGTAGACGTGCTGGTTGATCGTCTGAAGGAGAAAACTCCTAGTTTGGGTTTGAAATCTATCTTCTGTGACACCAGTCCTGGAACCTTTCTGACACACCTCGTATGTCTTGATAAAATTTCTGACACGCTCTGCTTTTAGATTTTCTTGTTTTTTGTTCTAAATGTGTCCACGTTGTTCCTCCAGATGCTGACAGACAAGATGCCATCAACTTGTTCCTCCAAGTTTACCAGCCATCAGAGACTAAGCCGCACCTTTGGGAGCTGCCCACTGACTTCTACCTGCATCAGAAGAGCACCATGGCCCTGCCCCAAGACAGACGCAGGTAAACACACATGCTACATGTGCTCGTGTAAACAGCTGGATGTTGTTCATAGTCACACACACATCTAAATAAACACCTGCCTACATGAACATACTGCCGTCTGAATATACAAGCTTTAGTTTTTCATTTTGAACTGACCGAACTTTGATTTTGAAAGTTTTTGTATATTTGGGATTTGTTTTTTTTTGCTGTTTAAACAGGTCAGTATGAAATCACTCATAAAAGCCTGCACTGCTGTTTCAGAAAGGCTTTTTTTTTATTTTTATAAAGCTTAGGGTCTGTTTTAAGTGCTGAGGTAGCTCCCATGAGTATGTGGGTGGATTTTTACAAGACTGATTTTATGGTCAGTCCAAGTGGGTGCCATCACGCCTCCTCAAGCTTGTGACAAGGGTCACAGGGCTTCGAACTGGAGGTACAGTTGTAGGGGTTCCACTCCTCGCTTCATGTTTCACAGTCTGATCTGTGACCCACATTACTTCATATGTTTGCTCTGAAAGGCTAACAAACTTTAACTTGACAAAAACACATGGAAATAGACAAACACAAGCAAAACAAGAACAAATCTCCAACAGTTTGATCAAACGTACACAGTGTTTAGTTAAAAACATTGCAAAATGACAACAACCACATACAGAAATGTGCTGCTGCAGAAAACACACCCAAAACGCCAAATATAATCATTGAAATGGTGGAGGTTTTACAGTACTCAGTAGAAATGATGCAAAATAAGTGAGAATCAAATTTTGATGCACCTTAGACACGCTATTTGTTGCCATGCCTTGTTGCTTTCAAAGAGATCTGATTCACCAGACACTGCCTGCAGATAAGAACCTGCCATGGGAAACAATAGCCACCTCCGGGTGGCAACCTACCCCCCTGAAAATGTCATGATTTGATGAGGATTTGGGTCGTGCAGTAAGGCAGCCTTGCTAGTTTTATTTCGGGGTATTAGCCATTTTATTAACAGTGCTGGTCTCCCTGCATGCAAATGTTCCACCCAACAGATTCCCCGTTGCTACTGAGGGGACACCATCCCTGCATCCTGGGCTTAGTGCTTCCTCAGATTGTGATTGGTTTAAAGAAACACAAACAAACCAGAGCTGTTTTCCTCCCTATAGCAGAATGATAATGAGGTGCAGTTGGACCATTCTGCATAGCGCAGTGTCAGCGTCATTTTTAAACATTGCATTCAGTTGCTGACCTATTATCAGCCATCTCTCTGTTACTAGCTTCCCAATTCAGGTAATAGTAGATAATATATGAATAACTCTGCCAGAATGTGAAAATAACAGCAAAACACTAGTTCATTTCCATCACATGATTTAAGCAGTTTGGTTTTGTTTCTTTGCAGCGTTTCTGTGTTTGGCTGTGTTTGGTCAGTTTTCATGACTGTGCTGCTACAAGGACGAAAACATTCCTTATCTGGTTTCATTTTGCTTCTGTCATGCTGTCAGGGCCGCTCTACTGTTCGATTATAACTGTTTTGAGCCTTGGTCATAAATGCTAAATACCCGACCTCCGTCAAAGTTGAGTGTTTCCCGAAATACAGCAACTCTTACGTTTTGGCTTACAAAGCGAAACATGGTCCGAATCCAAGAATTTATTCGGTTTGAACTCCCAAAGAAGCCAAGTCTGAATGAGAAAAGCCAAGGTAATGTTGCACGTCTCATTGCTGTTATTGAGCCCAACACTCCCTTTATTCTCCAAAGTACTTCCAGTGTAGTAAATTCATTTTGTGGCGTTTTTCCTTTTGCATATATTAGACCTATTTGCAAGAGGTTTTGTTTTTACATTTTAGTATTCACAGTGTATTTACCTGAAGGTTTTTGCTTTTACTCTTTTATTTACTCTGCTTGCCTTCTCCTTAAGGACCACTATACATGTGCAAACTGTACATATAAGCTGTAGCTTCTTTTTGTAGCTGTCCTACTCGGTGCTGACTTCTGTAATCCATTATCAAGTTCTGACCCAGAGTCATTCTGTCCTTGCCGTTTGTGTGCATTTGTGTGCGAGTGCATTCATGTCGCTTGCTTTCCATTGTCTTCATGCTTACATAAATATTGACCCAAATTTCTTTCACAGGCCGCTGGTTTATGTAGCCACAATGGACCGAGGTAGCTCAGTCATTATTCCAAGAAATTAGCATGGCTGGAACTGAACTCAATTCGCCGCTCACACATTGCGCTCAGAAACTGGCTAAAGTAGCACACCGCACACTAAACTAAATCATGATAAGTACATTCACTCAAATTGCTCACATTGAATAAAAGTCTGATGCATTCAGGAGTTTACAGTAGGTGGTCCAGCCATGCTGGTTTTAAAATCTAGGTTACCTGAGGCCCGAGAGGAGACGGTGCAGACTGCAGCGTGCACAGCAGTCAGTGGGAAGTTTTCTGAAGGGTTTTAACACCTTTGTATGTCTTGTCTGTCTCCAGCTACACACTGTGGTGGTCGAAGGGAATCCTGTCCTACCTTCCTGTAGCCTATGATGAAGGTACTGTCCATGTTTATAATATCTGCATTTTTCAGAATAGGCTGCAGAGCCATTTCTGGAACAGACTTTCTAAAAGTATAATCCTTCTCTAGTCATTAGGTTTCAAAGTCAAGTAAAAGTAGCGGTAACACTATTACAGCATTTTAATAGATAAATATAAGCTGTTCTGTTTGTTATTGTCCTGCTTCCCCAACCTGTCCCTAGTCTCTGAAATCTGAAGTCACAAATATATGCTTTTATTTTGGTAAAGGTCTAAATAATTTTCCAAAACAACTTGCGTTTTTGGCGAACTTGCAAAATAACGTTGTGTATTTGCTGGTGTTTATTTCTGATAAAAAATAATTGCACTGGAGAAAAGTTTAGTCACTGTATTCATCACAGTGAAAACATGATGTTGCAGTTTATTGTTGGTTTTGGTCAAGACATATTAACCCTATAAAGTCTGAACCATGAAATAATTGCTAGAAAATTCTTCTCTTTTTTTTTCAAAATGGAGTGTATATTGAACTTTCAGACAAACTTTTTAAAAAACAACAAATAAAAATATCAATTTTCATATGTATGAGTTTTAATGTGTTGCATGAATGCGTCTGATTGTGTACATGAAGTGATGATGTCTCAGAAACTCATGGATCACATGGTACACTTGGCGTTGCAGAGTTAACAGTACTGCCTGTCTTATAGTTTAGGATGTAGGTTTAAGTCTTGTAAAGTGGTTTTGTTTTCCGTGTGTACACGTTTGCTTGTTCCCTAACTTGTGTTTTCTTGTCCAGTCCCCTGCGACGACACCATGAAGAAGGTCGACGTAAAGAGAGTGAACCGCTTCGATGAGAGCATCGACATCTACACGGAGTTCTTCAAACCTTATGAGCTCACCTGCTTCGATGACACATTTTGCGTTGGCATGACCAACTCTGCAAGGTGGATACATGAATCATACACGGTTCCCTTGAGACAAAACTACCTGGACAGTGTTGAAGTTGTCCCACATTTTGGTGATGACATACACTTCTGAACATCCATGAGGTGTCATTGTGGTGGTGCAGCAGGATGTCAACTAATAGGCTTCTTTTTTAATTTGTCTTCACAAAGGGATTTTATGCCCAAAACAGTAGGAGTGGATCCAAGCCCATTCACAGTTCGTAAGCCGGAGGAAACCGGAAAATCAGTGCTGGGGTGAGTACGTCTTTGTCTATGTCCACATTGGGGATGTTTTGGTGGGTGTTTTTTATTTTTTTGAGGTAATGAATCCCATGTCACTGTGCCCTCATACGCTCAGCTTCATTTGACACTGTGTTCTCAGGTAACCAAAAACAACGCTCCGTCCTTTTTCCTGTTTTTGGTGAGAACACGCTGCATCAAAATTAATGAGCTGCTTGTGTATGCATGTATTTTATATATTTTTTTTAACAGTACATATTAATGCACTCGCACACTACGTGGAAAAAAGAATAATGCAAAGCTTGGTCTTTGTTTTAAACCTCGTGTGCTGGTGGTTTTTAATTGTCTCTTATTATTGGAGCACAACATGACCACGACCTCAGATGTTCTGTGCTGATTCAGTGCTGACTGTTTAGTCAAACGTGTTTGCTCCTGACGTGCTGAGACATATGGAAAATGATTTTGTCTTTTCACTTTCAGCACCACTGAGGGGTAGGTTGTATTTAACAGTAATAGTTCTTGAATACTTCGTGTATTTTTAGCCTTCAGCCATTTACTAAAGAAAATTTGACCCCTAAGGCTATTTTAGGTTATAAGTGATGAAACCTCGAGCTGTACAGGAGAAACTGAGGACAAAACATTTTGACACCCAATAGTGACGTCCATAAAGACCACTGTCGTGTTTTTATTGTTCGGTTAACCACCCTTTGACTTGCAGACTGTGGTGAACGTCCATTTATCAGCCAGCAAAGCTTTCAGTTCATCCACGCCGGAGCACTGACGAGCATCTTAATCTTTAAGTTTGCATCCCAAATTCTTCTGGACACTCTTTGTTGAACTAATACAGATTCACCGGAATCATTGTAAGAAAGACTTTGGTGTTCCAACCTCCGTGCTTTTCTTTCAGTGCAGTTCCATTTGTTTCTCCACATAAACGTTCTACCATCACAACCATCTCTTGCAAACCTCCTTCCACCTTTCTTATGCTGTTAGCCTACCAACAGTTTCCCTGTTTCCATTGTTTGATTCGTGTCTGCCTATAACTGTTGTTCTCTGGGGTGATGCTAGCTGCTTTCGCCTGCCTGCTTTTACTTATGTATTCATCCAAAGGGCTTCTGATCTTTGTAGTTTTGTCTCCAGTCACTTTTTGACACCTAGCTGCAGAAGATGGAAGATAGATTTTTATTTTTATTTCATTTTATGTTTTCATCTGATGGACAGAGTTGTCTTCTTTGTGCAAACAAATCTCTGATGCCTCAGTTCACTTGACTTGTCTTCTCATTTTTTGTGGTTGCTTTTAACTATCGTAGTTTCCGAACTATTGAGGCACCTGAATATAAGCCACACCCACTAACTTCAAAAGGAAAACCAGCTTTGTACATATACAGGCCGCACTTGTCTATAAGCTGCAGGTGTCCACGTTGTAACATGAGATATTCACACAGAAATATTTTTAAACTTTTAATTAAATACGTATCGGTAACACACACAAATACGTAAATGCTTTTTTCCAAACAGTGCCTGTAACACGGATGGTTAAGAAAATAAAAACTACAGCAGCCTACCAGGAAAAGTAACCGATCGCTATCTTCATCTTCCTCCTGCGCACTGAAACCACTAAAGTCGTCTCCTTCAGCCTCAGAATCACTTCGTCACACACTTCCTCAGTCTCTCTGTCGTTGTCACTCTCAATGTCACTTCGGTCTCGAGGCAAATTCATAAAAATCATAACATTTCATAAACTAGCCGCATCGTTGTTTAAGCCACAGTGTTCAATGCATGAGAAAAAAGTAGCAGCTTATAGTCCAGACATTACGGTAATCAGATCCAAGTCATGTATAGTAGATGTATAAAGTCAGTTACCGTCACCCAGGTGCCCCTGGCAGAGTAACCGCAGGTGTCGTTCATCACATTACTGATATACGTATTCCAAGTCTTGACAATCAGAACTTGTCCAGATACTTTGTGCTCTGGCTTTCCCAAGCGATAACTAGATTTATTTATTATCAGTTGTCGTAAATGTGTTTTCCTATGGATCCAATATGTAGTTTGTCTCTGATTTTATGAAATAACCTTATGAACCTGTGATGACAATTGCCCACTGGACCACTAAGACAGCCGTACATATTTCATCTCTGTAAATTGTTCATGTAATTGACAGATTCGAATCAATCATCTCAAGTGTGTGGGCTCCGGTGAGTTGGTTTGTAGTCTTTGATAGAGCGAGAGCATCAAGGTTGCATGTATCCTCCACTGCATATGTCTTGTTTTCAAAAAAGTACAATAAATTGCAGGTATGAGTCACTGGCTCTGCACCACATCACATACGCTCACATGCCTACATACGTTCAGGCACACGTGTCACAGACAGTGTTATGATTTTCCATCAATACCGTGCAGCTACTTAGTCGTCCGTCTTCTGAGCCACTTAAGTTGTTGAAGTTGCTGTGGGGAAATGTTGACTTTTTAGCCTCCTCGTGCACTTCTTTCACGTGTCCTCTGTTGGTCGTGTTTCAAATGAAAGCAGCAGTTCAACCAGTCTGTCAAGAACTCTCGTATCTTACGTGTTTTTTTTTTCACCACAAGTGAAGTTCAGAAAACTTTTACAAGCAAGTTTAGATGTTCAGTTCTCGTTGTCATAATCAAATGCTGTATGTTAACCTTTTTACTTTCTGATTCTGAAAGGCAAAAGCCCAAAAAATATTTAAAAAAAAAACTTTTTACATTGCACTAGAAAATAAAAAAGTTCCTGTATAGCAGTAAAAAAATAAAAACCACCGAACCAAATTTTAATGACTAAGTAGAAGTATATTAAATGAGGTTTTAAACTCATGATAGAACAAGCAGTATTCTCTGCTCTGTCAGTAAACATGCTGTCATTCTGGTCAGTGCTGTCCAGCCCGTCTCATTGCTCCAGTATTGTCAAATTAAACCAATACTATGAAAATCACTAATTTCACGGCAGTGGGTGCTGCCTACGGCTAAATAAAACTACACTGAAAACCAAGTAGTTCTCTTCTCTCAAGTGTGCAAACACTTGAGAGAAGAGAAAGGACTGATCGAGGCGACGTTTGAGTCATCACAAAGAGGTTCTGAAGTGACTCACCCGAGCTTTTCTCCACAAAAGTAGAATTTAAGCTTGAGAATGATTATATTTGCAGATTCAAAAGAGCACTTCAGGCATCCCCGATGGGTCGAAAACTCTTTGCAGCTGTTGGGGACCACAAAGTTTGTTACAAGTGCAGGTTTAGTCACTTTTCTTGAGGGAGAAGTTGTGGACCGATGTGGTGCTGCGACTGCTCTGTTGAGTCATTTAGTCACTTGGCTTGATGACACTTTATTGAATCTCGTAAAGCACAAATGCAAACAGGTGTATTTGTATGTGTTTGTGCATATGCTGATCTGCGTGGGTGTGTGGATACCTGCAGCAACAAGAGCAATAAGGAAGAGACGCTGCTTCAAAGGAAGACCGCAGCCAGCGCACCTCCTCCCCCGAGCGAGGAGGCCATCTCCAGCACATCAGAGGACGACTCCGAGGAGGACCGCGACGACGAGGGCTCCGTCTCCCAGCGATCCACCCCCATCAAACTGCTCACGGAGTCGGGAGAGAGCAGTCGCGCTCAGGAGGTACGAAAACACACACGCCTCCTAATGAGGAAGCTCCACGTGCACAGACAAATGTACACATCAAGTAAACACGATATCCACTGCAGCAATAAGATGAGAAATCACTTCTGAGTCAACGTCTCTAATATCGAGAGAAAACAACGAGATCCTCTAATCAGTTTTAGCCCATGTCTACTGATGACTTCAGGGAAATGCCGTCTCAGTTTTGGCTGGGTTGCTAACTGCCTGTATTTTAGGCCACAATTGCATTTTGCTTTCCAATTCCAGTATTTCACCCTGATTGTATTTTCCCCCTGCTCATCTCCCTCGAGTCTCCCAGAAGAAATTAGTTTTGTGTTTTCGTTTGCGTCAGACGTCAGAGCAGACGTCACCGTCAGCCGTCTCAGTGGTGGAACTAAATGGAGTAAAGCAGAATCAACTGTGCTTTATTGTTGTGATTATAACACGATTGTTTGTTTCCAAAATGTTTCTCGTTCATTGTTTCTAAGTCACACTTTCCTGAGAAAACACTCCCGTAATCTTTATTTTTTTATTTGGTTTAGAGAGTAGAGCCTCATACAGGTAGTTGCGGACAAACCTGCAGTTTGAAAGCGCACCAGGACTCCTTGTTAACAGAAGATAGGTCTTCATTTTGATTTCCGTCTGGCGTCATTGTCCTGCTTCACAATGAATTAGGACCAATCAAATGCCTCCCTGACAGGACAGATAAGAATGTCAAGTGCCTGTAATTTTTGCACAGTACTGTATGTTTTCTCTCTGTAAAAGCAGCCTCTCTGAATAGGTCTCTTCAAACCACCTGTAAGCTAACAGCTGGGAAAGCAGGGATTGCAGATGCTTTTATTCAGCTTTCATTCAAATCTGTGTTTTTACTCTCAATTTTCTTCTCTACTCTTTCTCCGTCTGGTGATTGTTGCTTGAGAAAATTTGTGAAATGTTTGTAAAAATGTGTCCTTTTTAAGATCTAATTCGAGGCTGCAACTTGAATACTTTTTGGATTTGTTTCTAGACAATTGGTGTTGAAGCTCTGACTTGCTTGGAATCTGTAGCATTGTCCTCTGTGGGTTCTTTCTGTCTCGGCTGTTGAAAACTTTGACACAGAATTAGTCATGAGGTGTGTATTTGATGCATTGATCAGTAGTTTTATTATTTCTAACTTCGACCGTACAGTCCCTCCGCCGCCCACTTCTCTGTCCAACATGATCAAAATATTTGAGAGTTGACCTATTTCTGGTTTTATACTCACTCACAGGAAGTGTGCCACAGTGTGGTCCGTCATCTGCGCTTTCCTTCTCCAAAACCAGGTACCCTTAAAGAACACACTGCATGTGGGCCATGTGCAGTGGGATTTGACCTGCTTTTAGGACATGGTATCATATTTGGTCACCTGCCAGTTTCTTTCTTGCCTTAATTTTATTTTTTGATGGCTCATTTAACCTCCTCTTTTGGTTTCCTGCCAAGGTTGATACGAAGCACTAAAATATACATGCAGGTTAATGCTATGGGATGTAAGGGATCAGCTGTTCTAGATGCGCTCACTTTTTCTTTAAACTGCATCGTGGAAAATCAGCCTCTTTACGTGACTTAATGAAATAACTTGTGCCTCCTGTGCTTTGGTAATCACATTCGCTTGCAGACTCTGGTGCGGTTACAACCCATCACAAGTATTTACTCTCATCCTTTTAAGCTGAGGGATGTACTACAAAGTAAGACTAGCGGGTTGCTTTGGTGCGTTGACCCTGAAGCCAGTGTTTTCTTTGTCACGTAGCTGGCCTCTCTTTTGACCTGGTTACATCTCCATGGTAACTCATGCTGCACCACTGACCTGCTCTGTGACCAGAGTTTGGGATTTTAATCAGCTGTAGGAAGCAACTGCCTTTCACCAGATTATCAGCTGAGGAAATACGTTACATTTGCAAACCTGCCGAACCATCCATCAGTGAAGCCACCAAATAAAGCCATGCAGTTACAGTAGGCCAGCTATTTGCTTTGTGTTGCGACAGGAACCTACCTACATTCAGTTGGGGATGCAGGAAAATGCATGAATATGTTTTTCGTGTTTGGTCTTAACTTGCTTCCAAGTCCATTGACTGTCTTTACAAAGTGTGTCAGAACAGGTCCAGGACTAGTGTCACAGAAGATAGATTTCAAACCTAAACTAGGAGTTTCCCCTTCAGACGATCCACCAGCACGTCTACAAAGAGATCCTGCGGCGTTCAGAGCGCCAGAAGAGGCAGAGTTGTGTCAGGACCAGTGGAGGCTGCTTCACCATGACAACCTGCTCACAACGTCCTGAGCATCCCACAGCTCCTGGCTGAGAAGAACATCTCCGTGCTGGAGCAACCTCCCTACTCACCCCACCTGGCTCTGTGGGATTGTTTCCTCTTCCCCAAGCTTCAGGCGGGTCATCAAGGGGACCCGTTTAGAAGACGTGGACGACATCAAGATGGCTGTGACGACAGAGCTGAGAGGATCCTGGAAGAATCCTTCCAGGAGTGCATGGTGGCGTGAAGAGAAGGCTGGGGAAGTGTGGTAGACTCCAGAGGGATTACTTGGAGGGAAAACTGGTAGTTTGTAGCTTGGATTTGAATTATAACTTTTGTGACACCAGTCATGGAACTTCTCTGACACACTTCGTATATAAAAGACGGATACAGCCGGTGTTTGACCCCTCGAGTTTGGAATTTGGACCCTACCATCTTGTGTTTTATTTGTTTTAAAGCAGACGTGACAAGTGCCCCTTGTTAACCTTTAGAATGATCAGGTTTAGGTCACTTCAGCAGACGTTCATCTTCTCGTACAGTGTGTGATTTTAATACTCTGTGTTTTGAATGGGAGAAAATCACGGAAGGAACTTTAAATAGCTAATCCTGAAACACAGGCATCCAGTAAAGACGTGTATATGTGAGATCACGAACACCTCTCACCACGTAGCTCACCGGCTGTTCAGTGTGTCTGTGTGTGTGCGCATTAGGTGTAGCACATTTTTGTTCTGAGCTGGTCACCTCTATATCGGTATCTGTTTCAGGCCCCAGGTGGACTCTTGACACGTTTCCATCTCCCATTGACCCAGATTCCACGTATCAGCAGGAAGTATGAGGGCGCTCATCGGCCCAGGTAGTAGGTCAGTGTGTCAATAGGCTGAATCAGATGCATCAGAGAACCTCCTCGCTTTTAGTATGTCTCAGTCAATAAGAAATTCCTTTTATCGTGAGGGGCCTCAGCGGTGTGTAACCGCAGATTGAAGCAGCCATATTGTTACTATGACTACAGGCGTCATTTACAGCCCCTGTGACATCAGCAGAGTCGGGGTACTTTCTTCTGCCAACACTTCTATCTCACTTTGGATGCATTATGGCTGATTCGCTACCATTTAGTTGCAGATAATCTCAAGTGCTTTGTTGGCTGGTGACTAAACAGCAAAGCAGCTCAGTAAAAGGAGTTACCTCTTATCATTTCCCACTCCGTCAAGCGTTACGTCCCGCATAGCTGTAGATTGTGGGTAAATCAGTTTTGTTTGGGTGATCAAGCGGTCTTAAGGCTTTTCATCTTCTCTCATGGTGGCAACGATTAAGGTGTCAGACCTTGCTCCAGTTTCACATTTGTGTCAGCCCGCGTAATTTCACAGCTGATCTCGGCTTCATATTAATCGTGTTTAAAGCCACGTGAGAGCCACCCCCAAGAACTGTGCCTTGTCTTTCAATTTTATACAGATATCACTTGATTTTTTTTCGCCCTTGCACCACTGTGAGGTTGACGTTTGTGTTTCGGAGTGAAATGTGAAGTGAAATTTGTTCATTACTTTGGTTTTTGAGCCAATTCAGCTCATGGCAAGACCGTAGCGCTTGTATTCTTTAAAACAGAACCGTGTTAGTCCACTTGTTTTAAAGATCACATTTAAATATCACAACACGTTTATGCCCGTATTTATGCTTTTTGGGGTTTTCTGTTTCATTTACTGTGTTACAGAGCTGCTTCTTTGTGAATGTTAAGAGTCTGCAAGTCTCACACCAGAGGGAGTTTTCACTGCTTCTTACCTGCCTGAAGTATCTCTGGTGAAGTTTTTCTGCAACTTCTTTACGTCGCCATGTAACACAACAGCGTAGCAGCTAGTTTAGCACGCCTTGGGGTACGTCTCTCTGCCTGTACTCTTATATCTGGGGTTACAGTGCAGTTGCAGTACATAACCATCATCTGACCAATCAGAGGACTCCTTAAAGAAACAGGAGCCGAAAGACAGCGTTTAAAAAGATGCGCTGCAGCACAGTCACTATGAGCACAATAATGTGTTATTTGAACATTAAAGCATGTAAACATGTTCTTGTAGTCGTCAAAAAACATGTATATTACCCTAAAATTGTAATTATTGCTGATTTAATGTTTTTTAAAGGTCTTTTTGCCCTGGACTGCTCTACTAGAAACTCTGATGAATGTTCCTCTGAGTTAATCATCCCGTCAGATAGATTTATCTATAACGAGTACAGCTTATGGTTAAACTTCCTCACTTTTCCCCTCATTGCATGGACGGAATAGTCTTTGTCTTTTTATGTGTAGAAGAAATTAGTAAAACTGCCACAACTTTTCTTTTCCCCCCAAAGACTAACTTAACCCAGCAAAGTGTCTGTGCAAAAAAAAAAAAAAAAAAAAATTTAAAAAGCAGTTTTGATTCCTGAGTTGAAAGCAAAGGCGCTCACTTTGTCTCCATCCATCTACGTCCCCTCCTGATTTATGATGTATTTTCCTCAGGTTCTCTCTCCCCTGTCTTCTCGAGGCCTTGAGCAATGAGGTGGTCATGAATATTTGGAGCCGGACAGCTCGCTCACGTGTCGGGCGCACACACTCGGCTCTCATGCATCTCGTGTCGCTGCCTGCGAGCCTGTCTGTGAGAATGGATTGCCACGGTGCCAGCACAACACACAACTGTTGAAATATTTAAACGTCAGATCATTACTGCGTTTGCCATGTAATTACACATGCTCATTTAGTATTCCTCCTCAATATGGACGCACATGTGCTCGCATAGATCTGCGGCGTGTGTGCAGACGTACGAGCAAATATGTGTTTTGCCCGACACACTCGTCTGTGCCCTCGCCGCTATATGGAAGTGCGTATGCCGTGTTCCCGTGTAATCTCGGTCTGAACGAGCCTCTGTGTGTCTTTGTGATCATGTGTTTGCGTGTGTTCACAGCTGCTGTTTCTTGGACGTGGGCCTGTAACACCCTCATTCATTCTCCCCTCCCTGCAGCTCAGATCAATACAAATACAGTGAAAATTGACAGCATTATGTTGAGCATATTGCTGCAATGTCAGAAAACAGTCAGCGAGCACAATGGCATGGCTGGCTGCTCTCAGGCCGCTCCTGAGCATGCTGTTACATAACAAGCTGCTCCTCGCTCCTCTAAGTTTTAGTGGAAGAGGGTCAAAATTAATCTTCAGAAGTCAGAATTTGAAACAAAGAAGGGATTTTTTTAGAAGCTTTTGCAGGTTATTTTGAATATCCTAGACAGCGATACAATTTTTTTCATACCACCGATAGTCTGCATTGACTACGTGTGGTAAATGTTGGGTTCAAGGAACAAAAGTGTAATGGATCTAAGAAAAGGGCTGCTTTATGCCAATATGACGTTTACAGAAGTTTTCATAAATCCAATGTGACAATCACAGGGGTCCTCAGTGTCATTGTCAGATTGATGAGGATTTTGTTTTTACAAAATGAAAAGAAAATATTACATGATTTTGCATAATGCCTTCATTTGGAAGCATTTTGATGCATTTTCTAAGCAGTTAAAAATGCAAATCAAACAATATCCTGACGAGGATAGAATATTTGTTGGGGTTTTTTTGTTAGGTTTTTTGTTGTTGTTGTTTTTTAACCTGCTGTTATAATTGTAGCATGGCCTCATGATGAATTATCCACGGTAATAATTTATATTTCATTTTCACCTGATTTTTGGTGATTCAGCTTCATTTGGCCACATTAATTTCTTCATCACTTTCTTTTAAATTTAAAGTTTGGGTAGGCAGACATCAGGATAAATCAACGCCCCTCCTGTCTCTGTCCTAAGCCCCTCCCATTTACCCTAAGCCCCTCCCATCTATATCCTAAGCCCCTCCCATCTCTGTCATAAGCCCCTCCCATGATACAAACACAGACACATTCACATGATTCAAACACACAAAAAGAATGGAAACAAAACTACAAGACTCACTTCACACATGACTCAAACCCGTCTCCTCTGAGTCAGAGTTTATACTACCTTGCAGATGTGCACATGAAGGGACACGTAGTTCTTCAGATTATACGACTTTCTTGTCCTTTCGGACCTCACTAGTAGGACGTGTTCTCGTACAGTGGATCAACGTCTACATGTCTTACTTCCCTTCTTGTCTAGCGGCTGCGTGGATACAGCTTTTAGGCCGCACATGGATAGTAAATGGAAAATGGTAAATGTTCTGCACTTACATAACACATTTCTACACTTAACAATGGTTCCCATTCACAAACACACACATTTGCACACCAATAGCAACGATACCATAAAAGGTCCTCGCCTGCCATTGGGTACAGACAACCTGAGCCACAATCCCACAGCCTGTTGCTGAGTTTATCTAGCAGTATAAAGTCCGACACTGACCTTATATGTTCTCACCTGCTGTGGGCAAACAAGGCCTGTGATTGGCCAACGTGTCCTGTCACAGGCTACATGTTCTGAAGCCTGAAAACAGACCCAGGAGAACGTGCAGAAGTCTAGTTTCCTTTCCCACCATTTTAACTATAATTTGCGAAAAGGTTATTATGGAATTCTCCTCATTTTGTTATACACAGTAATGCCAAAAGCTCCTCCAGCATAGCTTTCAGGTGTCTGTTTGGTATCTTGTACAAAGTGTGTTTCTTGACACACGTGTACCTACCAGAGCAGAACCTCCACAGTGGACCCTCGGCTTCAAATTAAGCTTCTTCTGACTTGATTTCACGTTGTCTATTTTTGACTGATGACTTCTTAGTAATTATATTATCAGACTTAGTCAGTTTTTGCCTTGAAGGAAGAGAAAAAAAAAAAACAACTTTGTCCCTTTTACCTCTCAGACTCTCAGATGAAGCCTTTTCAAGTCTGTCAGCTTTAACTGGTCTGACCTTTTGTTTACGACTATTATTATATCTGTAAAGTCTGGACAGTGTGTGCGAGAACCGCAGGAGGGCCCGTCCCTGAACATGAAAGGACATGAAACCACCTCATCAGACACCAACAATCAAATTACTTTCAAAGTTGCTTCGATTAAACTCCACGGGACGTCCTCATTACTGAATCAGTTTTGGAGAAGCAGCTGAACCCGATGACCTTGTCTGTGTGATTTTATATTTTGAGTTGAGCAACTTTACCCGCTAAAGTCGATCTCTTTGTACTTGTATGTATCTTGTGTGTCTTCTTTGTTTGCCCGTCTTGTTTACATGCACTAGTGACTTCTTACATTTCCCTTCTCACCCCTTCAGGAGATCCAGCAGACAGTTAAGGAGCCTTATGGACTCAACTTGGCTGAGTTTCCATCTGAGGAAGACGTCTTCATTTATAAAAGGTAAATCTGAGTTAAAACTATGAATTGCTTAGCTGAGACAGATCACGCTTTTACTACAGAAGATGCTTTAAATTCAAATGAGAAGATAAGGACATCTGTAATAACAGCATGCGTGATAACGTAGCAGCCAAAAGATCCACCTTCACAAAGATAACACAGTTTAATTTGGTGGACAGAGACGTAATTAGTTTTACTCCATTTTTGTAATTTACACAGATGTTGAACTGGACTGTGTTTTACTGGGAGGTGTTGCCATGGTAAATCATGAGGAAGGCAAAGCATTTCAATTTCAAACACATTTAGCTCAGTCGTAAACATACAGCTAAAAGAAAATAAATATTTTATTATATTAAATTCTCTTTCTTCATATGTATGTTTGAGTTATGTTGAGAAGAGACGATGATGAGGTCCTTGTTTATGACCTTGCCAGTAATATATTTCACACACTAGTGACCGAGCAGCTTAGCGTGGAGACGCTACTTGATCATGCCGACTCAGCTGTGATGCATGCTCTGCTACATGTGCTGCAGGCAGCGCTCAAAGTATTGTAAACAATGGGATTTCCTAAATTACCCCAAATACCTTTTCCTGCATTATTTTTTGTTAAAAAGAAATATCAGACATTTACTTGAATACCGATATACCTGTGATAGGCTAGTATCAGTTTACAACAGCACACTTCATCAGTCTGACCAAAAAAAGAAAGAAGAAATGCTAAAACAAATCAAGTTTGTCATTGTGCTGTACATTAAACAGCAGTACAGGCAGGATGAGAGCGTTTCTTCACGATCCAAAAATTAAAAGCAATCAAATAAAGAAGTGTTTGCATGTCTGGATCAACAGTTCAGCATTCTGACAGCTGGTGGAATAAAGCTGTTGATCAGTCTGGAGGTTCTTCCTTTAACGCTCAGGAAACATTTGCCTGATGGCAGCAGTTCAGCAGATTATGGAGAGAAAAGTTAGAATAATACAGTTTTAAGAACCAAAATGAAGCCCATATAGTTGTTACTTTGAGATGTAATTGTAGGTATTTTATACATTTGTTGAAATCAAGGTTCCTATAAAAATGAAAACTGAACACTAAATCAGAGTCCACACCCCGTTCCATGCATTAAGGTGTGCTGTACTGTATGGCCGCAATGCTGTATATAATATATATAGAAAGACAAGTAAACAAGAGGAAGAAACGTGCTCATAGTTCAGGATACACTCTTGTCCTTCCTCATACTCAACAGTCTGTTTGTCTGGCCTTCAGCTCGCTCTAGTGCGCTGTATGTCACGTTGAATCAAATGTCTGGAAATGGAAGAGCTCCAGCTTTATTTTCTAATTGCCTGTGCCCAGAAAAATGAAGTGTTTTCATTTTATTGTTATTGACAATACACCCAGTGCCCGAGACGGAGAGGGCTCAGTGTCAGCCACTCCCTCAGGGGGATATCGGTCCTTCTGAGAAAAGGGGAATGTTCAACTTTACCCCGCTGTGCTCATCACACCTCTGGCCTCCCTGCTCTTTGTCCACCTCTCCTGTTCTTTGCTTCTCTGTCTGTCCTTTCTGTTTCTTTTTGTCCTTTTCTACCCGTTTGCTCCCGACAGTGTTGCTGAGCTGCAGCGAGCGGCTCCAAAACTGAACACTGTTCTTTGGAAGTCAGCACAAGTTAGATATAGTGTGATGCATTTGAGTGATCTTTAACTGTTTTTTCTCACACGTGGCTACACTCAGACAGCAGACGGTAGCTGGTGCAGTATAGAGTTGTAGTTGTCAGTGTGCGGTCGAGGCAACGTTTGCCAACGACTGATGGACGCGTGCATTGTATAGTTCAGCAAACACAATGGGATCCAAAACCACAGAGAAAATCTGACGTATTTTTACATAAACCTGGAAATATTTTGAAACTTCGATGAGACAGATTCATACTACAGTTCCCAAACGTGCCTCAAACCACTGCAAGAACTACGTGAAGACCAGAGAACACTTAGAAGGACTTGGATCTACCGTTATCTGATGTCAACCAACTGAACACAAGTCAGTGGAAGTCATGCAGCAACAAGGAGCCACACCAAATACCAAAAGATCTTCCAGACATGGGCATTATGCAGAGAGTCACATTTTTACTCAAGTTGCAAACAAAATGCATTAAATTCAAAACACAGATGTTTCTTCATGAGTGCATACTGGACATGTACGAGTTCATCATTTTCAGAAAGTGGCGTATCATGAAAACAGCATTTTCTCCCTAATTTACTACAGAAACCAAACAGAAGTCGCATTTTTAGGGATTTTGCAGTCGACTCTTGGGTTTTGCTCTTTGCTCTTGAGTGGGCCATTTTTCTTACTGTGGAAAAAGTCAACATGTTAAACTCAGCCGCCAATCTGTGTGACCCACCGAATGCAGTCCAACGTGCTGGGTTGTACTACAGAAGAACAGGCCTGGATGAGTTTCAGTCAGTGATTCAGCTGTCACTCAAAAAGCACTGCAGATAGTTGTGCAACAAATGAATAACGAGAGTTAGAGAGAAACGCACTTCTTGGGTTCCTTCTCGGTTATGCATTCTGTGACTTGCCAGTCTGCGATTGGCAATCTGTGATGGCACGTGTGCATGTGTGAATGTTGGATTGTAACTGTTCTAGAGTTGCAGGACTGGTTAGACGTTGCTTTTACTCATATCCACTGTTGGAAATGAGTTATTTAATGGGCACGTTTTTAAACACCAACAAGCAGCTCTGATGCAGGTAACTTGCCCCTGAAAGGTGAATCTGTGACTCTATAAAAGGACTGTTGGATAGTTAGCATGCATCTTCCTCCTTTCCTTCCCTCTGTACGAATGTTCCAGGACATGCTGGGCAGATTGGTCCAAGCCAGCTGACCGTTTACAGAGCCAGGACTGGATATGAATGCCAGACAGCAAGCAGACGATGAGAAGACTTTCACTGAATCTGACAAAACTTGAATGGGATTAGCATCACTGGCTCTACCTTTAATACTGCAGTTATGTCATAAATCCTGCTCTCCCAAGGCTTATAATGTTACGTTTCTGCAAGGTTAGGATTCAAATGAATGGTGATTAAACCAGTTGCAGGATTCACTGATGTCTGTGCAGCTCTAGTCGCATTAGAAAGGTTTTCTTTGCTCCTATAAAGAAATAAAACGCACTGTACACGACATAAACACCAGCCAGTCCCGTGTGTTTTCAATATTGGGAATATCTCTCATGGATTTCTCAGAAAGCGCGGCGGTGCTCAACGGTGTCAACGTAGCATCCACGTGAATGCCAGGAACCCAAAGTTTCCCGGCAGAACATCACATCGTAGCAGCATGATGATCTCCATCCACTTCACCTGAAAGTGGTTTACATGTGACTCATCCGTGTACATAGTGGATATGTTACTGGATGGACCAATGCAACAGCACTGAATCTGTGCAAGATTCACTAATGTACTAACCTAAGCTCCTGAGAACGACTGCGCGCTCAGATGCATTTGTTTTGCTGTTGTCTCAGGTTTGTGTCTCCTCTGACTCTAGCGACAGGCACAGTTACGCTGCGTGATTGAAGCAGGGGAATTACCTTAAAAAAAATGTCAAATTGCAGTGAAGAATGTTGTTCATATCCTCCTACTGTAGTTGGCACATAATGAGAAAGAGATTGCATTCATTATTGAAGCTGGAAGTTGGAGCGGCTCCAGAGATGTTAGCTGCAGCCAGAGCTCCCGCTAATCAATGCATTAATATTAAAAATCATAAGCAAGAGCCAGAGGGGAACTCTCAACCGTTGCATATTATTGTGTCTTTGTGAGAGAAAAATGATCCGTGGGGAAATTTGAGAGTTGATAATGATGTGATCTGAATATTACAGATCTCAGCAGGCATGTTTAGCGAAGGAGACGATGTGAAACTGAAGTTTAAACCTTTTTTTTAATTCTGTTTTTCCCTCACACATGTTCACTTTCGGCAGGATGTTTGTCATTTTCTGTGTTTTTTTTGTCCTTCTGCCTGCAGGTTTGCACACCTCGGGGAGAGTCAGCACACAGTGGAGAGAACTCAGCACATCAAGTTGGCAAACATCATCTGTTTGTGAGTAAAAACGTGTGACAAAAAAACATGTACCCAGCTCAGTGATCCTCGCTCGTGTCATGTTCGGCGTTGCGATATAGGTTCGTAGTTATAATTGGAACCTTTTAAATAGGACTCAACATTTCCAGCAGCCTTGGGACGAGGCTGCTCTGAGTGTCTCCGGCGAGGCTTCCAGCTGTGCAGTCGTCATGTCTTGGAACTAACTGCGTCTTCTACACTTCTTTTCATCCTTGCTATTTTCCCAGTTAGCCCGCCCTTCGGCCTCCTGTGCACTGTAGCATTGACCCAACTTGTCATACATTGAGGGTTTATTTTTATTTCCTCAACCAAAGTTCAGCCACACGTGGGATAGCAATGTGCCGCCATGAGGACACATGAGCAGCTCTGTGTGTCCTGGTCAAAGGTAGACGTACACAAAAACAGCATTTCAGAGAAAATGATAGCGTGTACACTAGTTTGAGTTCTTTCTCCCATGATGGCAACCCAGATTCACTTCATATTGTCTGTCTGATTCCTTCCTCCTGCCTGTGTTTTCTTACACAGTCATACACAGTGTACATGTAGTAGCCACATGTTTCCTTAGTCCAGCATGAACGTAAGAGACAACTAGCGATTTGCAAATTCAAGGTCAGACATGTCAACTTGTAAGAGGCGCGTTTAGTCAATTCATGAAATGAGCTTTTTGGTTTTCTTGCTGGGAGTACAACGAAGCGCTCAACACCACTTTGTTTCATCAGTGTGAAGCTCCAGCAGCATGTCAGCACATTAACAAGCAAACAGTTTGGAAAGTGCCACTCTTTGCTTTACCTCCAACAAATATATTCCTCCCAGGAATCGTGTAGCAGCTGCTTAGCACCTCCCACTCACGAGAAGCTGCCCCCTTGAACTTCACTACATGAAAAGTGCATAAACTTACTTACTTATCCCGTTGCAAAGGCTTTTGTAGGAGAAACATCTTTGAGGCATGTGAGAAAACATAACGGGTTGCTGTATTATTTTGCTTAAAATATGCACCTCTGGGTTGCCAGATGGACTTTGAGGGTTGGTTGCATGCATCTTAAATGATGGACCAACATTGTGGAAATTATTCCTTTTACAGTGTGAAAAAAATGGCATGAGGATCACAAACTGAAGTCCACATGGGCAGTGTTTTTCCTCCTCTTGCTGTGCACGTTGCTGTGTGAATTCACATGTTGGAGAGTGTGCAGAAGGATCAGATAGTCATTGTTAGCACCAGGTTTGTGTGGGAATAATTATCGATATACCTCACATCATCGCCCGTCAGCCAGATGTTTCAAACTGTGTTCTTCCCTGTAAAAGTCTAAAGTCATTCTGCCACCAGGCTTCAGATGTTTATGTATGAAATGGTTTCTGTCCGGTGATGCCGATTTACTTTGGAGCTCATATTTTAATTTTAAAAGTTTGATTGAGTCTCTTTGTAATATTCATGTCACTGAAAACATGCTTCTCCTGGCATCTATACGGCAGAAACTACCATGATCTGCAGGACTAGGAGTCTGCTACAGTCCTGGCATCTCTAAGAGACTGCACTGATGGGGCTTTGAGCTAAATGCTAACACAAGGATGCATGCATTGACTGTGTATAAAGATGGATGTTTTGAAGCGCCATGTGAGTGGGGGTGCAAAAGTCACTCAAAGTGGCCGAGCCCTTAATTATGCTCAGCTTTACGCCTAGATACAATTTAAACAGATGAGTTTTACAACAGTTTATAAGCCACACATCCAGGCAGTGAACATGTTTATTTCTGCTGTAAAGTTGTGCGTTTTAACAAAGGAGTCTGTGGATCGACTCGCTTTTGGATCCAGCCTCCAGTGGCCATTTGAGGAACTGCAGTTTGTAGCACTTTTGCGTTAGCATCATTTTTCCGCCCTGAAATTTTTAACTTCTTTTGTTTTTTCTTTATACTAAAAACCGTAAAAACTACTTAAAAAGACGAAAGATCACCAAAGTCAAATCCAGTCTGGACACAGTGGTGGAGCATCTAATCCACATTATCATCCGTCTCCCCTCAGCTTGTCTAAATTACATTCATTTTAATCAGTATAGAGGAAAGCTGATGGAATATACATGTTACTAATGGTACCTTAGTCCTGTCGTGATGATATCAGAGCAGCTGGTTTTAAACGAAACGTCACCGTCGTATTTCCTCTTGACTGTTTACTGCAAACGCAGAACTTGTGTTGGCCGTCTCTCAACACGTGACCGTCTTTTTTCGTACATACCATTTCTAGCAGCACAGTTTTTCTTCGCCGTCAGCAGGGAACTGTAACTCCCTTTCATCCTGTTTCCTCACCTGCCATCCTCTGGCCACTCATTAGGCCGGCCGTTGTTGTCGTCCTCGTGTCGGGTCCACAGGGAGCGACAGGTGTGTCTGTTGTTGTGCAACAGTGCTATTCTAAGATGTTACAGCACCCCAAACGTGTTGGCGCCGCTCAGAGTGTTTTAGTCTGTCACTTCCCACTGTGTAGTTCCTCTATCGATCCATTAGGCAAAGCTGACTCAAGTGATGGAGATAAAAGCAGAAAGGAAACAAACGCCTGTTGAGAAGCGTCGGTGAGGCGTAGGGATTTGTTTCCTCCTTAAATTCTAGCTTTTGAGTCACAGATGCAGATTAAGGAACACTTAAGACTTACCTAACAACGTCGCTGACTTTTCCCATGTATTTGTAAGTAGTTAAAACCTTTTGGGAGTCTTTTTTTTAAGCTGTTTTCAATAGACCACAAATTGATTTTTTTTTTTTTTCCCGCTTAAACACCTTCTAACCGAACAGCAAATGGAGAGAGATGTAAAATTTCCACGAGTTTCGATTATTTAAAAAGAAAGTTTTAGCATCTGGGATCATTTCGAGGCTTAAGTTATCTGAAAACATGAACGTCTGTAATGAGGGTGTCATGAAAAGAACAAATCATGTTCATAATAAATATGTTGGTATCATAAGTAACCCAGTACCAGTAAGTGTCTGGTTGGTGCTCCAACAGGACCCAGGTGGTTCAGACTCTTTTCAGAAGGAGACTCTGTAGTTTATTTGCCAAAAGAAAGATAAATTCTCCTGATTTGAATGATCTGTAGATGTGCTCATCATGGTTTGTGTAAATACAATGAGCTGCTTGACATCACAGCACACATTGAGTGAACATGTGACATTTACTTTAAAGAGCATTTGAATTTCTCTAAACTTTTGTCCTCCCTCACGTGGACACGAGCTGCTCATCAGTAGGAGTTAGAAACATCCACCCAACGCTCTCAGAACGCCCCCAGCCTTCGGTCCCCAGCTGTACACGGTGGACTCGGACCGCTGCAATCTGCCGGCGGCTCCGCTTTAATTTCCATTAAAAACTTAGCTGAGGAGGCCCGGACGAGTTCATAATTTCATCTCAAGGCTTCCGTCCATCTACCAGAACCTCTGCTGTGGTCTGGCCGTCGCTGCATTCGCCGTGTGTCTGAGCAGCTTCTCACGGGGCCTCAGCTGCTGCTGAACCGGCTGACTGAATGGGTGACCTGACCAGCACGCAGTTGATAATCCAGCCCGAAGATGATGAGGCATGCGTTAGAGTCCGGTTTCCACGAAAACATGAGTAATTCTCCTGTAAAAGCACCACTCTCCGCCATCCTTGTGCCGTTTGCATTAACATTTCTCGAAGTGACTCACTGTGGGCTGCACATTTTGACTAGATTCAGAATTAAACCGGTTTTCAGCCCTTTATGCCGTCGTTGTTGGTGACAAATGTACATACTGGCATCTTTTTCCTTGAGGTGAGAAAATTAGCATTGTGGTTTGTTCTTCTGGCTCCGCGTGATTCATCTGAAATTCGTTTGTTTGTGCATCCATCGTTGGAACGTGCCTCCCTCCCACCGCCTGTCTTCCCTCTTTTTTTTTTATCTCAGAGAGCCGGTGTCCTGCTTCCCGGAGGACAGCGTCTACGCCGTTTGCCCGCCGCAGGTCGACAGAAACAGCCACGACGTGTTCGAGAGCCATGTGATGATGGGCCAGGGCCAGGTGAGGGCGCTGTGCCGGGAGGACACGCTGATGTACAGGGAGTACGTGAAGAACAGATACATGTGAGACGCTCGTACCAGGAAGTGGACGCTCTGTTAGCGGCGCCAGCGTCCAGGATTGGTCGGCTGTGACTCAGCGACGGCATTCTGAAGGTTTCAGCTTCGAGATGTTTGTTTATTTTATTACTTAGCTCAACTTTTTATGTTGCCACTGATGAAGATAGCGGTGCACGACTGACCTGAACGCCGGTAGTAGGTTTCAGTTCTGCCTGATTGTGATTTTTTTGTTTTTTCTTTTTTTTAATGAAAATATTTAGCTTTTTAGTTGTTTTTTTGTTTTTTGTTTTTTTAAAATGAATGCAGACATGCCTTATCAGGGTAGCTATGTGCTGCTTTTTACTGTTTTTTTTTTTTCTTTTTGTCTTTGGTTCAATTTTAATTGCAGCTTTCTTTCTTTTTTTTTTTTTTAAAGATGATTTATTTAACTGTTCACAAATTTCAAATATGCAAGTTGATGTAATAATTTTCAATTTTAAATGCTGGAACCTTTGATTAGCTTCTCTGTCTGTGTTCAAAGTTTGGGAATAAACACGGCCGGGCTTTCGGCATTTTAAGCAGAAAGCCTGAGTCGTACATTAAAAGGGGGTTGGGAAGTGGTTTCTGATGCATTATGGGAAACGTGGGATCCATGCGAGGTACTGATTGTGCTGAACGACGTGAAACCTGCTGCTGCTCAACCACTGTTCTGTTTGTTTCGTATTAAGACTTAATCACTCTTAAATTCCACCTTTTTATTCCTTTTGCTAAATACTTTTCATGTCATTTGAGAAATCTGTTTTTAAAAGGTCAATTTTTTCCTCTTTATTTTTTTATTTTATTTTAATCAAAAACAATTTTATATTTCAGCTGCATAAATCCTATATTAGTGCACCATGCAGTTGAAATGGATTATTATGTTGACACAATGTGATATTTGTTTATTTATCAGCCCTCTCTGACTGATTTTCTTTCTTGTAAACACACGTCTGAGCTGTCGGCTGGTTACGGACACAAGTTCTGCATTAAACATTTATTTATTACCGAGGTGTGTCGGATCCGTTTGCTGCTGCCTGTTTTCATGCTCTGTGTTGTGTTTTTTTTGTTCTTCCACTTGCATGTCAGCGCTCCGTTGTTCTTCTTCGCACATACAAAAATGAAAAAACCCAGAAGAATGGTGCGTTCATGCGTCAGCTCGTCTTTCTCTCGCCGCTTTCTCTCCCATTATGCACCCCATTAACTTTTGTTCTGTCTCGCGCTCTCTCTTTTCTTTTCTCTCTCCCCTCGCACTCTTTTTGTGCTCAGCTTTCAACCACAGGTGTCAGAAAATGTGAAATGTGATGAAGACCGCCTCCCCCTCCTCCCCTCCCTCCGTAGTCCACAATCTGAGTGACCAGTGCTCTCTGCATCGGAGCCTCGTGAGTCTGAGGAGGATGGAGGTGGGGAGGGGGGTGGAGGGAGGCTGCCTCAGCATGTGATGTGATGGAGAATGGCAGGGGAATTAAAAAAAAACCTGCTTTTCTTCTTTTTGCTGTATTTAAAAGCAAATTAGCCGAGTTACTTTGAGCCGTTTTGGACCCTGCAGGATGATTGGGAGTCGTCGTGTGCAGCAGATATCGATTACACAATCCTGTAATGACACATCTCACCTGAAGTGACAAGAGCCTCTCAGCTGCTCCAGGAGGCTTCTTCTGCATCCGGCATTGTCGCCTGTCACCTTGGGATGCTGCACAGCTTCCTCGTAGTGGTTAAAGAGAATACAGTAGCTGGATAATGAGCGCATCCGTCTCACCGTGACTGTGGGTTTCAGCCTTGGACTCAGCAGCACAAAGCTTCAATACAAACTGGTTTTCTTGTTTTCTGTGTAGTTTCTATGCACCAGCAGAACAGTAAAGCAGCTTTAAAGATGGATTCAAATAAATGCTCTGATTTGAATTATTTTGCGTGTAGTACGACCTTCGCTCACCTGTTGAGGAAATCTGACAGTCGGCTTTCACCTCTTCCTGTGCTGAAAAGTTCAGAAACTGCACATATGCAGATGGGCTCACGTTGCTCGATGTCTCCTACGTTCACCATCAGCGCTGTTTCACAAACTGTTCCACAAACTGTTCCAAACCTCACATTTAATTTCAGTTTCAGCTGAGGTCAGGGAGACTCTACGTTTTTAGTAGAAGGATTTGAAAACAGCCTTTTGGGGACAAATTGCTCGATAAAGGCGGTAAAATGATGAGATACCTGCAGGGTTTATGCCTGTATGAGTTTTAATTTGTGTCCTTTTTGTTGCTCCTGGTGGTGCATGAATTACAGATCTATGGTGGCTTATCAATGCACTGCATGTGTCTGATTGTAAACATTAGGGGTGTCCGATATATATTGTCCGACTCAATTTCCGATTCTGATATCAACCTCGCTGCAAGGTGGTGCAGTTGGTAGCATTGTTGCCTTGCAGCAAGATCTTTCTGCATAGAGTCTCCATGTTCTCCCCGTGCAGCGTGAGTTCTCTCCGGGTTCTCCGGCTTCCTCCCACACAGTCCAGAAACATGTTGAGGTTAATTAGTGATTCTAAATTGTCCGTAGGTGTGAATGTGAGTGTGCTTGGTTGTCTGTCTCTAAGTGTAGCCCTGTGATAGACTGGTTACCTGTCCAGGTGAACCTGCCTTCACCCTGAGTCAGCTGGGATAGGCTCCGCCCCCATGACCCTAGTGAGGATTAAGGTGTAGAGATGATGGATGGATATCAACCTATATATATATATATGGGCTGTTAAACTAATTTTAGGCAACATGGCATATCTTCTGTCGTCGAAATCCAGGCATTATTTTATCGGTTTTCATTATAAGCAAAAACAAAACCCCAATAACGACATTGACAAACATTTCTATACTGATCATATCGACCCTAAAAAATATCACACTCATTATGTAGAAGTCTCAAACATAACGGCGTTACAAGTCTGCATGAGGACACTGGATGGTTGGAGACGTCATTCACCGTCAGACTTTCTTCACTTTGTGGCGTTTTTACCAACAGTTTACTTTTGCTTTCGTTGCTGTTGTTAACGTTTTTTACATTTAGGTGCAAACCTGCTTGGTTATGTTTAGAGTGATATCGTGTTGGTTAACCTGTTTAACTGTTTAGTTTCCAGTTGCTGTTTTCCTTCATTTGTAGTCATCGTTTGGTTTGGTTTTTACGAGTAAAGGCACCAGAACTTCTTGGGAAAAGATCGCAGTTTGGGTTCAAATACATCCATGCAAATGCCAAACAAAGAGCTTTATAGCCTTTTTTTGGTAGAAAATATTACATTTTGCGGTGTGGACCAACATATCTATCACACTTTGATTCTTTTATGTGTCATGAACATCCAAGGACCTTCTCTAAAATTAACATTGATTCTTCAAACCAGCAGAATGTGCCTTTAAAAACCACAAACTCTCCTAATTGCAATTACAAAAGAATTTCCCAGAGCAGCAACATGAATGCACAGTATGGACGGTGGTGATGCTTCTAAAGAATAAACCCAAGTCCCTTTAACATAAATGTTGGTGTGATGGGTCACCGTAGGTCATGATGTATGGCCGACCCTTTAAACTCCAGTGTTTGATGCTAAATGCACTGTTTGAACTCAATTCGATTTGCAGCATTAAGCAGGTTTCTCATAAAATCCATCTTCAGCTGACCTCTGCAGCCAAACAGTGGGCCACATGATGCCGACCTGCCCGTTGTGAAGGAAGCGTGTGGAGCTACCGTTGTTGTGAGAAGTAGGTCGAGTATGTGAGCTGATTATTGTTCTATTGTCTCCTCTCAGCCGTCGCACACCAGTTTCCTACCAACCAGGTGTTGCCGTCGCTCTGTTGAACCGTGCTCTCGTTTGGATTCCACGTTGCCATCTTTCATTATTAAAATGTTCTTTGTCTGCCTCGTTACTGACGTTTCCTCAGCCTAATCACACACACACACACACGCTCGGTGGCTGTTGTGGTAAATATCACTATCAGGGCGTTGATGGAGGTGAGTCACCGTGTTTGTGTACGAGCACGTGTTCGCAGGTTCCCAAAATGGGGGCGCCGCGGTTTGTTTGTGTGGGGCTTTGTTTCCTGAAATGGTCTGGCTTGTTGTTTTTTTTTTTTTAGAGGAGGCCTTTTATGTAAAGCCCTGTTTTCCTCATGTTTTTATGGTCCTAATGGCGAGTGTCTCATTACACTGAAACCTCCTCTGCACACACGGGCTGGGTGAATAAATGCATCCAGCCACTGATATTTTTGAGCCGCTTATTCCTGGTAGGCGTCGCAGAAAATAGAACAGAGGTTGAGCGTTTTGGGTGCAGCGGCGCGGGGCTTCTATCTCTGTGGTATTTCAATTAGTCGCAGAAAGTG
>NW_007579402.1:25355-27897 GCF_000690725.1 Stegastes partitus | reverse complement strand
AATTTGCACATTTTTGGAAAGTTATTTTTTGCTGCAAATCATCCAGCAAAGTCTGTTTTAGTAAAGCACTGGTTGAAAAGAGGGCTGCAGGTGGAGCGGTGGTGAGCACCGTCGCCTCACAGCTAGAAGGTCGCTGGTTCGGGTCCTGGTGAGGACGCCCGGGATCTTTCTCGTGGAGTCTCCATGTTCTCCCCGTGCAGCGTGGGTTCTCTCTGGGTTATGTGAATGTGAGTGTGCTTGGTTGTCTGTCTCTAAGTGTAGCCCTGTGATAGACTGGTTACCTGTCCAGGTGAACCTGTCTTCACCCTGAGTCAGCTGGGACAGACTCCAGCCCCCCCACAACCCTAGTGAGGATTAAGGTGTAGAAATGACGGATGGTTGAAAAGAAAAACTTAGCAAGATCACCTAAAGTCTTTAGGATTCATCCACTGGAGAGCATGAATGTCTACGCTACCTTTAAATCCATCCAGTAGTTGTGTCACCAAAATGAACTAGAATCCAACGACGAGGACTTTTGTTAATTCTTTTGTGTTTCTACTTGTGTATAAATTTAAATGCATGCCTTTACTTGTGCCAGTGTTTCTACATGGCTGTATGAAGCCTGAGTGTTTCCTTCACCTCTGCTGACCCTGACCCATGCAAACTCTCTTATTTTAAATCTTTAATTTTTATAGATATACTCAAAATAGCAATAAATTAACGGACCCTTTCCTCAAAAACTATGGTTCAACGAGGAAGTTGCCCAGTCGAGAGAGGGTGTGTCAATATTGGCTTGTTCGCAGATAACACAAACGTGGACGCAACAAGTCGGTTAAACTCTAACCGCAGTAGTACTGTGGTTGCTATAGCGACACAATGCAAAGGATGATATCAGCACTGATTTATTTCTTTCAATAACTTCCTACAGATAAAAAACGCATTAATTTGACTGAGACAAAACGGATTTACTGCAGTTGGAGAACAGACCTAAACCACGACGCAGCACTGGAACTCTCCAGTGAAAGCACTTTGTTCAAAACAGAAGAATTAGCAGGTGTTCAAGACGAGCTGACGGGAAACTCTGCATTTCTTTTCATTTGTTTCTCTGCAGGAACACATGTTGCAGCTTTCTCAGCCTGGACTCGTTGACGATCACCACGCTATTAATACTTGAAGGCTATTTGGAGGCTCTGTGAAGAAGAAGATAGACCTGATTTACACAGATCCTCAGTGAGAAGTGGAATTAGCAGGCGTTCAGACTCCAACCAGCCAGGTGTGAATGTCTGTAAGCTCATCATTTACATGCAATGAGAAGGATAGACGTGTTGCTCCACTCTCTCAGATTTAGTGATTTAAAACCCAAAACCTAGTTCTGTAAAATATTTTAGCTGCAGTTTTAGAATTTTGAATGTTTTCACACCTGAGATTTTATGCTTTTTCTCCCTCTAAGTAAAAAATAAAACCTTGCCTGGGAAGCTGTTATAAGGGTTCAGAATCTCCAGAAGTGTAACTCCCATAGCCGCTAAGTCTGGTGAGGACAGAATAGCTTGGAGCAGATCCAAATGATTGAATGGCTCCAGCAGACGACACATTTTTAATGACCAGAGCTTGAAAATGGAAAATAAATAAATAAATGTTCCCGTTATGCTGGTGTTGGACTCCCAGAATGCTCCTGTAAGTGTTTATTTATGGATGGATCCATATTTCCTACTAAAAACAGCCTTTGGTCGACATTTCACCAACTTTAGAGGTCTTTTTTCTGCTATTTGACGTGCCAGAATGCTGATATGGACTCATAGGAACAGAACAGCTGACGTGCACAGGGCTCTACATGTTGTCATGATGTATGAACAGCTACAGATTGCTTTCAAGTTCCTGGATAGAGTTTAAAACCCGTCTCCTAATGACCAAGCTGCATCCTGGAACCACCACAGCATTTTGTTCTCAGGCTGCAGACGGTTTACTCGCAGTTCTCAGAGTTTTCAAAAGTCCTTCAGTTATCAGCTCCTCTGCTGTGGAACCAGCCTCCAGTTTGGGTTCAGGTGGCAGACGCCCTCTCTACCTTTAAAACCTTCCTTGTGAATACAGATGGTAGTTATACTTATTTCTGCTGGATGACTTCCCATGATGCACTGAGCAGCTCTGCTCTGCTCTTTCTCTCTCCATACTTACAAGCCTTCATTAACTCCGTGTCTCCTCTTTAGCTCAGTTTGTCTTCTGTCCTCACTGCAGGTGTCTCTTCATCTTCAGCTGCACATTTCCAACCTGCATTTATCCTCCTCACTGATCTACTATTGTTCTCTCCATCCTGTTATCTCTTTTCTTTAACATCAGCCCGACCGGTCGAGGCAGACAGCTGCTCTTCCTGAGCCTGGTTCTGCTGGAGTTCTTTGTTTTTTGTTTTTGGTCCTCCATGCTAAAGGGGAGTTTTTGGGGTTTTTTTTCTTTCTTCCCACTGTTTCCCAGAGCTCATTTAACCTCTTAAGACCCGAGCTCTCGTTTGATGTGCATTTTATTTATTTTTTAAATTTCTGATCAAATAGCAAAGAGGAATACAAAATGT
>NW_007579402.1:0-18745 GCF_000690725.1 Stegastes partitus | reverse complement strand
ACTGGTGATTCCATCATTTTTGCCAGGAGCTGTACATGTTCAGGACTTGTGTGTTCTGAGTTTTCACCATGTTGATGTTGAGATGCTCTAAGTTAACAGTCAGCCTGCTGGTTTCTCACCTCCTCTCCAGACAGTTCAGCCTTTAAAACCTGGGATGTGCTGGGATTCGGTTCTTCAAGGCTGAAATCTGAAGTGATGCTCCGGGAGAGAAGGAGGAGGATGCCGTGAGGAGAGGGAGGCACCACCTTTAAATCTCTCTCTCCCTCGCTCGCTCCCCCGTGACGTCACTCGGGTTTAAAATCTCTCCTCGCGCGGCTCTGCTCGTCCCCCTCCAGTCCTCCTCCTCCTCCTCTTCCTCCTCCTCTTCCTCACCGAGCCGCGCACCGGCCAATGCTTCACTCCGCTGCTGCCCTCCGTGTCTGCCCCATGCGTGGCAAGCACATCAGCAGAATCAAGGGCTTCACCTGAGAGGCTCCACAGACGCGAGGAGAGAAGAACAAAGAGAAGAGAAAAAGGGGAAAATCGTCTTTATCTTCTTTATTTGCACCCTTCGGACGAGGGGCTCTGATTTCAGCGACCATACTCAGCTCAGAGCGGCTTGTCACGGAGGTAGGTGTCCTTCACTTTGCAACATGATGAGAAAGACCTGAGTCGGCTGCATGAGCTTTATTTCACTTTTCACGCTGCAAAATAGTTTGGACTGTAGGAGTGAACTCTTCCCTCTCCTGGATGCAGAATATGAATAAATCTGTCCTTCTCAGGCACATATTAGTCTTTAAAAAAACCATTTATTCTCTACATTAGAGCAGCAGGTTGTGTGAGTGATGCTCAGATGGTCCATGTGTGGTTCTGCTGTGAGTTCAGCACCTCGGACAGCTCCAGCGCTGCTCAGCAACTTTTACAAGGACAGAAAAAAAAACAGAGTTTCTGATAATTTTCTGGACAGTAAAGTCTAGCAGATAGCTGTGTCTGTCTGCAGGAACATCTGTTGAGCTTTTTTAGAATGCATGGCTTTGATATCAGAATCGGTTTTGTTTGCAAAGTCAGTTCTCTCATACAAAGAACTGGACGTGGTGTCTTAGTGCATAACAGTGAACCCCTACACAGATTAAATGCTGCCAGTCAGTAGGCAGTTTGTGTTACCAAAGAGAAGCAGGAGCAATCAAGGGACTGTAAGTCACAATAGAAATACTATAAATATGTGAAATAGAAGGAGAAGTTGTCATTTCCTCACTATGAAGCAGATTCAGTGTCGAGGATCTTTACTTGAATTCACAGAACTGTGCAGCAGATTCTGTAAAGACGATGATAAACCAGTTTGAAGTTAATCTAACAGCCTGTCTGTAGCTGATTCCACCCTGAAGCTGCTTCAGGCTCATTTAAGTTGTCATTCATGACAGTTTTATATGAATATGTGTCTGTGGAGTTGTGTGTTCAGCTCAGTGAGCACAGCGAGACTTAGTGCAATAGGTCAGCTGAACTCTGGAGACACGTAAAGCAGCACATCGTCATTAACAGTCTGCTTTGTTCTCCTGCAGGACCGAGGGACGACAGCGCGGAGCTATGAACGAGTCGCTGGTGGTGAACGACTCCTCAGCGACTCCCGGGGCTGGGGAAGCTCTCCCCTGGATGGAGGCTGAGTCTTCGGACCGCAACGGCAGCCTGGAGTTCTCCACCGCCCCCTATGACTTCGCCATCAACCCGTGGGACATCATGCTCTGCATGTCGGGCACCGTCATCGCCTGTGAAAACGCCATAGTGGTAGCAATCATCTTCTACACGCCCACGCTGAGGACTCCCATGTTCGTGCTGATCGGGAGCCTGGCCACGGCGGACCTGCTGGCCGGCATGGGATTAATCCTGAACTTTGTGTTTCAGTACGTTATCCCCTCTGAGACTATCAGCCTGGTGACGGTGGGCTTCTTGGTGGCCTCCTTCACCGCGTCCATCAGCAGCCTTTTAGCCATCACCGTGGACCGATACTTCTCCCTCTACAACGCCCTGACGTACTTCTCGGAGAAGACGCTGCAGTACGTCCACCTGATGCTGCTCGGCACCTGGGGGGTGTCTCTGTTCCTGGGCCTGCTGCCGGTGCTCGGCTGGAACTGCCTGGACGAGCCGGCCTCCTGCAGCATCGTCCGACCTCTGACCCGGAGCAACGTCATGCTCCTGGCCACCTCCTTCTTCGCCATCTTCGTGCTCATGCTCACCCTCTACTTCAAGATCTGCAAGATCGTGTGCCACCACGCCCACCAGATCGCCCTCCAGCAGCACTTTTTCGCCACGTCGCACTACGTCGCCACCAAGAAAGGGGTGTCCACTCTGGCCATCATCTTGGGGACTTTTGGCGCCAGCTGGCTCCCCTTCGCCATCTACTGTCTGGTGGGCGAGAGGGGCTATCCGTCGGTGTACACGTACGCCACGCTGCTGCCGGCCACCTACAACTCCATGATCAACCCGATCATCTACGCCTACAGAAACACAGAGATCCAGCGCTCCATCTACATGCTGCTCTGTGGCTGCTTTCAGGCCAACGGGGCGTACAGGTCCAGGTCGCCAAGCGAGGTCTGAAAAAGAAAACAAAGAACAAGGTGCTAGAGCTCTTTGTGTTGCGTGTGTGTGTGTGAGAAAAGCCAGAGCAAAAAGAAAAACCACCCCATCGACAATCCGCTTCACAGCTGAACACTGAATGCTTTCCAGACAGGATGCTGGAGCTGGACTGTATCTGCACTTTACTGTCTCAACACAAGTCAGGACAAGAGTTTTTTTTAAAAAAAAAACGCTGTGAACAAGAAAACTTTGGTGAAAAAGACTAAAACAAAACCTGTGAATGTACTTAAATGAAAAAAAAAAAAAGACAAAAAAAGAAAACGGAATGGAAAATCTTGCACTTTATTCTGTGTTTTTTCAAATGCCAAAGCAGTATTGTAAAGCTCTCAGTGTGTTTAAACGTCTGAACTCGTGAGTGCCGTGTGCCATTTTTTTCTATTTTGTATTGTTCTGTCTTTGATGTCCATTTTGTACGAGAGGAATAAAGAGTTTCAAAAATCCAGTTGTGTCTCCGTCACGTTTCTTTCAGAGGTTTGCTGCACCTTGTCTTTCTTTACGCCTCCTTCACCTTGCTTCAGGTGGGTCTGTGTGAAGATACTAATGACACACAGAGAAAACGAGCGCCCTGCCCGTCCTCCCTCCCTCCCCGGAAAATTGCTTCAACTTTCACATTTGAATTCTGTTTGTTCAGTCTGTGTGTGCGACGGGGAATATGGAGCGATAACCACAAACGTGTGAAAACATGTGCCGCGCCTGGACGACCTCCCCCTCAGGTCGAGCAGGTGAAGTGAAACCTAATGAGTAGGCAGTGATTCACACCGCTGCAGAAGTCAAACCATCATTTCTTTCTTGCAATAAAGCGGCTAATTGGACTCCCCGTGGGCCTCGGTATATGGTGGCATTGATAAGATACGGCGCACTCTGCTGCACAAGCACAGGAAATGAGGAAGGCTGCCTCGACTGTTGACTTATCTGCTCCTTTTTTTCTTTTTTTTTTCTAGTGAATTTCGGGGAGTGAAGCAGCCGCAGGCACGTGTACGTCTGTGTGACAAAGTGGGAAGAGCGATAAAAGTGAGTCCACTGTCCCTGTCAGCTGTTCTGTAAAGACCCTGGATGAAGCTGGCAGCCTCCCCGGGCCACAAACACAGCTGGTTATCTGGCAGGCTGTTTGAACAGGTAGCGGCGCACGGGGACGACAGCAGCAGGCCTAAAGGTGTGTTGGGATGTTTTTACTGGCCAGACCGATGCTATCAAATGAGTTGTGCACACCAGACTTCATTATTATTGTCTGAACAATACCTCTGATGGAAGTGTAACCTGTGCTTTTGCTCTTTCTACTCCAACTTTTTTCGCATTGTTATTCTTTCCCTGCATTCCTTCTTTGCTCCTACTTAATATGCAGCATTTATCTGTGCGATGCTGCTGCTTCAACCTGCTGCATGACAAACTTTATGCAGCTGCTACATCCTGACATAAACATGGACTCCATGTGAGGATTTTTTAGCATAACTGAAATTCATCACTAAAGACAAACTCACATGTGCAGTTAAATGTCTCCAAACTCTATTTAATGAAGGGGAGAGCTGTGTCAAACAATAACTATGACAATAAAGAGCATTACAATCCTTTGGTCGTGTGCTTTGTGTCTATGTGTGCAAATATACGCAAACACATAATGTTGAGTTTGCTAAATATAGATTCAACTTTGTTCAAAAGTTTTTCAAAGTAAAGGCGACACTTTGTAGAGACCATCCTCTGACTTTTATGCCCAGAAATAACCATGACTCTCAGTTTCTTACAAGCTTCTAAAAACTTTCGCTTCATGACTTATCTGCAAAAGCTCCAAGTTCACCAGCTCTGTGCTGATTGAGATGGCCACCTAACGATACCACAGGAGCAATTTGTGAACCAAACTTTGGTTGACTTGAACTTTTTGGAGCATCCAGTGATTAGCCAGCTTCACTTCATGCACCGAAGGCATCACTTTCTGCTCTGGCAGGTCAAAGAAGATGCTGGTCACACAGTCAGCTGTGTGAAAAAACTTTCCTAAAGTCACAAACCCAACTTCAGGTTTGACTTTTGATGATGTTGTTCTTTCTGTATGAGCCTTGTCCTACAATATCCACAGTTTGATCTTTAATATTCAAGTTATTTTGCCTTCTTACTGTTCTTCCTGCTGTACTGACGTTTCCTTTCCTGTCTTTTTCTTTTTGGTCCCCCTTCAGCAACACAAGCTTCCTATTTTATCAGCCATTTTTTTTTCAAATGATTTCCCATTGGAGACATGTTTGTTCCTTCTTCCACAATTAGCAAGACTTAATGAATTTTAAAATTGCATATGACGCTGCCGACAGAGTCCTTTGGAAGTGAAAGCGTCTTGAAAACCCTTCTTTAAATCATCATCTCCTCGGTGTTATGTAATAAATGACTCTCTTCGCTCTTCACGCAGCTCAGTTATGCTTTCTGTGATGCATGGGTGGGACACGAGCGGATTTGTTGGTTTATGAAACCATGCCTGGGCTGGTAAACGGGTACGTTTCCGAACTCCTCTGCCCCGACGTTACTTTTTTTTTAGACTCTCCTAACAAGTGCTTTTCATGATGGAGGCTGGTGACTGAGGGCAGATGGGGAACTACAGCAGCAGGTCCAGATCTTCTCTTTCAATCAAATGTTCTTAACTGCAGCACTTTTATATTTCCAGTGGCTTTTGTTTGCTCTTAACAGTCCTAATATTTAAGTATTCTAGATTTTATTTATTTCACAGGTCTGTATCCTGACCTGCTTTTTGCACATCGTTTTATTCTTGGCTATCTTCTGACATCTACTTTGGTGAACTCAGGTTGTTTTAACATGTGCTACACAAATAAACTTGATTTGATGATTTGATTGTATATATGCTGTATACCGGTATCACCATTGGGACTAATTCAGTTTAGTCGCCTTTCGAGTGATTTTAAAAAGCAGCATGAGGTAGTTGAATAAATATAACGTGGTTGTGCAATAAAAAAGTAGAAGATGTTTTTACTCAATGTGATTACGTCACCTAACTCATTTAGAAGTGTGTGTGTGTGTGTGTGTGTGTGTGTGTGCGTGCATTCTCTTTGTTTCTTCAGGTGTCGCAAGCAAATGTTCATTTTCATGGATGCAGTCATCCTCAGATGTATTCATCTCCTTACATTAAAAAAAAGGCAAAATCCACAACAGTCACTCAAATAACTAGAAACTGAAAAAAGTAATGATAAATAAAAATTTGCAAAATTATAATTTAGTGAAATGAGATGTTGCTTTTAAATTGTGGTTGAAAAAATAATTTAAAAAAAACCAAACTGTCCCAGACAAATGAGAGCCCTTTGCTGATGAGCAGTGGGTCAGAACACCTGTCAACAGGTGCACAAGTCTGACTGAGAGTTACAGAAAACACCTGATTGGCTCAAAGGGTTGTTCAACTAAATATTAGTTCCCATCATGCTGGTTTGCTGCTTCTCTCTTTTTTTTATGTTTCTGTTGAACCACAATTAAAAGTAATGTCATGAGTTTCTTTTCTTTTTTTTTTTGTCAATTTCAACTTATTTCAGTGCCGAAGCTGTTTTTTCCTTTTTTAATGGGAGGGTATGAATACATTTGAGGACGGCTGTATGTGCACTTTAGAAACTTGATTTTTAATTTTAGTTTTTAATAACTCCTGTTCCATCTGTGTGGGACAGCGCCCAGTATCAGCTGTCAGACCGACCAGCTTAAACGCTGCCGAGGCTTCGGTCAGTTTAAGGCTGATCATAAAGTAGGGGAAAGGTGAGGGATGCTGAAGGCCGCTAATGGACTGCATGCTGAGCTCTGGCCACTCTGAGAGCCGGAGCTGTTTGTTCACCTTGTTTTTTTTCCTCCACCTCAACAGATGTTGCTTTCGGTCATCCACCAAATCAGGCAACCACCTGTTTGTGCAGAGGGCTCATAAAGCTAACCAGCGGCAGCAGGCTGCGGTAGAAAGGCACCGCTCACCGCTTACATCTCTAATGTGACACGGTGATGTTGTAATTTCAGATTTGATTATTTTGTCTAAATTAAGTGAGAATTTCACGACCTGTGTGTACTTCCTTTAGAGATGTATTAGTCTGGTAGCAGTATTTTATACACCAGTGACCAAAAAAAGCAGAAATTGTGCAGAAACAGGAGGCCGCTCACAAGAACAATGTTTTCAGGGCTGATGAGCTCAGGTTCAAGTAGCAGCGCTCTGACAGCAGGCTGCATCCTTCACCTTGGCAACAGCAGTTAATAAAACAGTCCTTCTTCAAAGTCTGTTTAGTCGCTGCTCTAGAGATTTCTACCACAATGAAATTTAGACCAGAGTGAAGATGTCCAAAGTTTTTTCAACACTCTGAAAATTGCTCTTAAATGTTGACTCTAGAGCTCGATCAGCCGGGGAGCTGATTTCACGGAAACAACTTGTGGATACAGTATTGACATGTTATTACTGAATGTGTCAGCAAACAGTGGCCTATTTACACATTTTGATAACATTAGCATTCATCGAGACTTCATTATTGGGTCACCCGATGAATCAAAGTCCAATATTTACTCCCCTTTGCTTTTGCAATTGAAAGGATAATTTCATGTAAGCAGGAGGACTAAACCACATCACCTCAAATCTCAGATCTTTGATTAAACACCTCAAAACTCATAAAAGCTGCAGAGAAGAATAACCTGTTCCTGCCTTAAAATAGCTTAGAAATAACTTTACACCTTTGCATCTTTTGAATTTGTGCAGCTTTATGAAGTTCCCCGCCTCATTCTGCAGCTCGAGCAAACCAGCTCACCTACGACACACAAATTAAAGCTGCAATATTTGAATTATTCAGCTATGCATGTTCAAAACTGACTTTGAGGAAGATTAATAACACAATGTTTCCTTAGGGGGGTCCTCCACACTGGGGGCTGTGTGCGGTCTGCTGCTGGGGGTTCTGTCTGCGGGTCCTTTCGGCCGGCTGGTTGGGGGGCTCCCCACCTCGTTGTGGGGATCCCCCTGTCTGCCAGGTCGGGGGTCCGGCCGCCGGCGCCCCCAGTAGTCATGGTCTGCAACTCCTCCTGGTGTGGACGGCCCCAATGGTAGAGTTCCCCACAATCCCTCAGTGCCATGCCATGCCTCTTTTAGTCTCGTGGTGAGTGTGTGTGTGTGTGTGTGTGTGTGCGCGCGCGACTGCATTTGTTGTATGTGTATGCATGGAGGGTGGGGTTTACTTTATTTTTTAAATGTTGTAATGCTTTTAAATGCTTTGTTGTTTTTAAATGTTGTAAAGCACTTTGCGTTGTTGCTGTTGCACATGAAAAGCGCTATATAAATAAAATTTGATTGATTGATTGATTGACAAAAGCTCCACTCTGCATTATCGGTTCCTTATTTGTTGTGTATTCGGGCCTCGTTGTGTGAATTTGTGTTTTTAAAACTATCTAACTGTCCAGAAGTAGAAAGTATTCTGCATCAAAGATACGATAAAGTGCAAAGTTACCCTGCATTTCTACAATACTTTAATGATCCTCCTGTCAGAGTCCACTGTTACTACCCATCTGTTAATCGTGTGCCCCCCGTCCTCTGGTTTTGTGGGCCGCAGCTCTCTGTGCTTCAACACTTTATTATGCGCTTCTTGTTGCGTTACTTCCATGACGTGTGGCAGCAGTTATTAGTGATGCTGCACAGCTCTCCTCTGCTGGTTGTTGTTGTGTCCCATCACGTGTGGGAGCCGTGCAGCACAAAGCTCACAGCTTCACAGGTGCGAAAGAATAAACTGGTGGCTTTTGACTTTCCTTCTAGCCTTGCACGTGTCTAGTTTATGTCATCCACACAGGCAGCCTTCATTATTATGCAAAGTAAAAGGTGATATTTTAAAGCTAATTTCACAAAGCAAACGTCGTGGAAAATATTTGTCAGTGTCATGCGTTCTCAATATAAAAGTGCGCTCTTTATTGATGCAGAGGTTCATGTTAACAACACTGAAATTCACCCGTAGTCCTTCACTTTATATTGCATCCATTAGACCAAAGAGAGGCTGCTAGCAGTGATTGAATTATGTAATGCTTGATCAGTGCAGACCTGCGCAGCTCTTTGGGCAATTACCAAAGTATACAGTCGAATGGATCCCTCATTAATAACATTAATTATAGCGCGGTAGCAAATGCTCTCCATAGGAACATTACTATTACTGAGTTAGCCATTAAGTTGATGGAAAATGCTTTGCTGTTATTGATTGTGTAATCGCGCAAACTGCTGGTCTTTCCTGCCCTCGTGGGCTGTCATTTCATATGCACGAGAGAGTGATGCTGCAGAAATGTTGAGAAACAGGTGTTAGAAGAAAACACACACACAGTGGCATTAATCTCTGATGTCCTCCCCACAGAGAGCTCAGTGGCATCCAGGGAAAGCCTCAGAGGCAGCGACGTGGTGATTACTAGACACTGGAGCTGAACACATGCAGACACACACGACAGCAGTTTTTATTGCAGAGCAGATTTAATGAAGTAAATATAAGCTTGTCTGCTTTTTGAGGAGATGTAGTTTGTGTGTGTCTGTCTGTGTGTCTGGTCTTCGTCTTCATCGACAACGATTTGTTCAATCTGCTTCACAATTGGCAGATGTTTTGCCAGGAGCTTAAGGAAATGCAGCGCTGAGTTTGAAGTTGTTGGGATGAGCGGTTCTTGTATTTGTTTTAACCAGAAGTAGAGTTTTGTGACACTTTCACAGCAGCATCATCAGCGAGCATCTTCCTGCATCAACCATCAACATCAGCGGCCCACTAAACCAAGTCAGACAGGTCTGATCTAGTCTACTTCATCCCGGTGTTTCACACTGGCTATTGATGTTATCGCTTCTTAGCAACAGGGACTTCACCCAGAGTCCATCAGAAGCCCAAAAACAGTGAAACCCCGGTTAAGCTGATCTGCTTCAAACTCAACCCTGCACTTCCCGGGGTCCCACTGATGAAGCAAATCAGATGAATCACACCCATACAGAGATTTATTCATAGAGTGGAGAGGTGCACTGGAATATTCAAACCATGAAACCTGCTCAGCTTCATTCATAATGACCAAACATGGCCGACAGCAGGTGGAGTCAAAGGAAGCAGCAGTAAATCTGATCACATAAATAACCAAAGCTTCAACGACGACTGTTCCTCAAACACAAACATGTATGCATGGATTCATGTTGGGTAAACTGGTATATCTGATTTTTTCAGAGCTTATGCAGTTTGTTTTGAACTTCATCTCCCTATTATATAAAGGAATCTACGTGTGTGTGTTGCTCATATTTCTCAACAACCATGCATCGTGTCTATTTCGACCTGCCGGGTGTAACGCTGGGCACCAAAGAAAGCGCTGTGCTGAGCGTGATATTGTTTCAATGAGCGGCTCTCGAGATACATAGACAGCGCTATACTGTAACTCAACTATCGATCACAACAACCACACATTGCAAAGATGGCTGCACACAGGCAAAGCATGGGTCCCCCCCAGCGAACAAGCTGCAGCTAAAAAACCTCGGTCACCATCATGGGAGCATTTTAGACCCAACAACGTGGTGCAAGCACAGAAAAAGGCTCTTAAAGCAAAAACTCTGCGCTGTTGAGACTGTGGAAACACACAATGCAGGCTATTAGGATTAGCAAGACGAGTTCTGTTAGAAGTAATCACTTAAAGTGGATTTCATGAGTGTGTGTGTTTGTGTGTGTAGGCCCATGTTGGCACCTGACTGCATTGTATGACTGTTCTTGTTAGGAGCCTGGCACCTACCAGGATGTGTCATGGGTAAATTACCAGACCGAGGGTGGGTGTGCATGTGCCGCCTGTATGCTGTCTACACCGTGTACCGTATACGATGCATGCTGTGGGAAGGTGTGTGAACATATGTGACCAGCCCTGAACCCAGCTTCTCTCCCTCGGCCTTCTCAGAAAACACTACGTAAGGGACATTTTTCAAGGTACAATGAGCTTAATAACACTCAGCGACATACTGTTTGAGCTTTAAGCGCTGTGCTCACGGCACCTAATTATGTTTACTCTCGATGTTAAGCGGCACATGAAAAGGGCCGAACGTCCCCTACCAATAGATATGCTTTACTTACAGATGGGGGCACATTCAAGTTGATTGTTTTTTGGTTTAGATAACATTGTTTCACAAAGGACTCTTCTGGATATAATTTTTTTAACCCAGCTGCAAGAACGTACAGCGAAGCCCCAAATGATTCAAACTCCTGAATTTTGATTTATAGGGAATTATTACCTGACAGCTTAACAGGTTTCTTCTTCCTGGAAATGACAAAAACTGAAAAAATAGAGCAAGACATTGTGTTAAAGATGTGAATGATGAGTGTTGAGTATGTCTATGTTCACATTCTTACTGTATTATATATAATATTGCTGAAAAAGCACAAGTTTCTATGACACTCCAAATGGTTCTGGTCATTTCTACTGTGTTCAAGAGCATTCCAGTCGGCTACAAATTGAGATAAATTAAGAGACAGTAGTTTTCTAGTTGGTAAGGAGTCGCTTGCATGTCATGACTAAAACCAGAGACTTCAGTGAGTTTGTTATTTTGGTCCATGACTGAGAGAGAGCTGCACAAAAGGCTTCAAAGCAAACTCAAAGTGTTTTCAAGTGCCCACAGTGCAAACCATCATTAAAAAAAAGTACAAGGAGTTCCACACTTCAAACTCTTGAAGGGTGTTGTAGGAAGGCCAAAGTGAGCCCTGCAATGGCAAGAATGGCTGGAAATATCCAAGGATCACTAGCAAGGCCATCTTGATGAATTTGAGGGTTCTATTACCAACATATCAAGGCAGACACTCAAGCCGACACCGCACAAGACTGGTCTCCATGGACACCGACCAAGAAGGACTGCCGTTCCCTAAGACAAGCACATAAAAGCTCACCTGATCAGAAGAGAAAGCTTTCGTTTGTCAATTCTGTGGTCAAATTTTGAAAAAATTTGGACATAGACACGTGGCTTTCTTTTGGCTAAATATAGAAGAAGCTTTCAACCCCAAGACCATCACCCCCACAGTTAACCATGGTGGTCGGACTACAGTGCTTTGGGGTCCTTGTCAAAGTAAATGGCATCAGAAGAAAAGAGGACTATGTTAAGATTCTGGAGGAAAACATCAGGAAGTCTTCAGAAAACATTGGTCTTGGGAAACATTGGAGCGTAAAGCCAAAGTGAACCAAAGAAACTGTGAACAGAAAACAAAATCAACATTTTGGAGCATCTCAGCCAGAGTCCAGACGTGAATCCCATCAAACATTGTGGAGGATGCTGAAGACCAGAATGATGGCAAGAGAACCTTTCAACCTCGAAGGCCTGGAGAAACAGGGAGAGAGAGATAGAGGGATGAAGCAGGGAGGTCAGGTGGGCCAGATGCAGGGACGAGGGAGGAGACCCTGACAGATCAGTGCAAAAGAGTTTAGGTCCAAAATCCCAGTCTAGACATGCGAAAAGCTTTTTTATGAAAACCATTTGATTGCTGTGGATGCAAATAAAGGCTTTGCCACTGATTATGGAGAAATGCTATAAATATTTTTTGCATTTTTGTGTAAAATGTTTAAAAAAAAGAAGAAAACAAAAGCCTGGAAATTGTTCTGGTGTCTGCAGTTGTGCAACAATTTGTCAGATCACCATTAGTGTATGCTTTGAGGTGATGATACTGTTGGAAGCCAAAGCTGGAGTAAAACTAGTTTTGTGTGTGACAGTGGATAAATAGATATCTGTTTGTACAATAAGAAGCAGATTGGTCAGGGCTTCCAGTAGACGATCAGCTTTGGAGTAGGAGTCATGAGGATAGGCAGCTTATGTTGCAAAGCGTGACAACATTTGTAGTAATTTATGATCAAGACAACTGTTTTTGTCACATTGACAGGAAGAAAAGCATCGTAACACTTCATGAGGATGACTGTCATAATGAAAGACTCATAGCACGTTTCAGGTAATTGATTAAACCCCTGAAAAAACTTTTTTTTTTAAAACTCTGCTTGTATTAAAATGACATATTTACAGGTTATTCTTTCATGAAAATACTCTGTTTAAGCTTTGAAATGGCTTTGATGTAACTCTACTGGTGCTATTTGCTGCAGCTCAAGCACACCAGCTCACCTATGACTCAAATGCTGTAAAACTGCTCATTCAGCCACACATGAAACTGATTCTGAAGAACAACAATGATACAGGAAGCCCCACCCTGTTACATATGAAGCCATGACTGTCTGAATCTACGTTTTTAAGACTGCCAATGGTACAAAGGTAGAAATACTCAACCAGAGCACTGACTGCTTATTTTAGTCATGATGTGTCTTCCAGCACATAACAAACATCATGTACACATGTGTAACCCCACTGGTGGGGATCTTTAGTGTCATGTAATCTGTCAGCTTTGCAGAGGGTAGAAGAGGGAAGGAAAGGCATGAACGTTTGTTACATAACTGAGTAGGAACAGAAAAAAAGTGTGTATGTCAGCGCTTGTGTGATGAGATGTGTGATAGAAAATCACTGCCTCAAGTGACCAAATGAAGATCAAACACAATAACTGAACCTTCAGTTAATCTCCATTTCCTCAACCAGGTCACAGTGACCAAAACATTTTCTCCATTGTGTTGCTCATTTACATAAACATGCCCGGAGCTGAGCTATGCTCCCAATCGGACAGATTTTTGACAAGTTCATTACAGCAACTCAGGCAAGGAACCAAAGTATCGTGCTGGATGAAATGTCTTTAGTACTTTTCTGAGTGGAACAGGTCAGTTCGACCTGTGGGATAATAGGAGGGTTAAAGAGGTGGATCCAGCTGCTGAAGCTTACGCCGTACCTGAAGCTCAATTACCTGCCATCAGCTTACTTTCCCTGATATTCATCTTCTCTCCCTCACCCTCAATGTACCTTTTCTGCCCCAGTCAGGACCTTTAGAATAGTGCAACCCTCATAACCTGACGGCTCAACTCTTCAGAGGCACTTCTGTAACTAACTGACTCTCCCCCTTTGAATTACACCCATCACCTTTCTATCCTCTGCTCTCGTCTTCTACTCGACAGGAGCTGCGCTTCATTCATTAAGAGATTTGTCACCACTCTGATCGCAAAGAGGATGAGTAATGCAAAAATTAGGTGCATAACTGTGACAAGCCTGAGAACTCAAGAGTGTGACTTACATGATTCCTCGGGCACGATGACTTAAGTGCTTTTACAGCTGGTATTTTTAAAAGAGGATGCTTTTTACATGTCAATCACATTAAGACATTTTGGTTAGTGCACATGCTTTAATTACTTTAATGTGACAAGTGCATGATAGGAAAAGTAATTTAAATCCAAATATATCCTGCATGTACCTAGACGAGTGATGTGTCCTGGTTTAGAGGCGTTACAAACTGAAGTGCAGAGACTGAGTGTGTGTGCTGATAAGAATTCAATCAACAAAGACAAGGTAAACCAAGTCTCACAAGGTTTACTGGAGAGAACTAAAAATTGCTTTTGCTAAATAGGAAATTTAGAGACAACCAAACAACATCCATAAATATTCACACCTGTAACGTTGTTTTAGTCCAAGTGATCAAGACAGATGTGACTATACAAATGGACATTTTATACACATCTATAACACAATGCTTTGTGCAAATATAACTGCTGTAAAGTTTTTAAAATGAGCTCTGCCTTGATGTTTTTTATCCACGTGTTGCTCACACATTAGTACTTAATTAATAAATGTATTAAAAGATTGAGCACCAATAGGCCAAAACATTAAAACCACTGACAGATGAAGTAAATGACGTTGTTCATCTCTTTACAATACAATGTTCTGCTGGGAAGCATTCAGTACCAGCATTGATCTGGAAGTTACTTTGACAAGCACCACCGACCTAAACATTGCTGCAGACCAAGCACACACCCCCATGGCAACACCACCTCCCTGCAGCTCGAGGAACACGACAAAGAGCTCAAGGCGTTGACTTAAAATTCCTCGGATCCCAATGTGATCGGGCTTCTATGAAGTGCACCAGAATCCTGATCGATGAACTTCCCACCCGGCAATCCATAGCACCCAAAGGATCCACTGTCCCAGTGCTCGACACCACAGGACACCCCAGAGGGCCCATGTCCACGCCCTGGTTGGTTGGTTCTCCTGCATATTGGATACTTTCTTTTAAGTGTGTGTTGCTGTTAACACATCTGAACTTTTACTACAGTCAGGTTTCAAATGAACTCTTGAGGTATTTCCTCTTTTACTGAAATAAAAATCGACTACTTCTTTTAATAAATGCATACAATGCATTGGCCCTCCATGTAGATCTATCAGTCACAATATTAAAACCACCGACAGGTCAAGTGAATGGTATTGATTGTCTTGTTACAACAGCATGTCTCACAGTGAAGCAGCAAGTAATCAGTCAGTTCTTGATGCTGATGTGTTGAAAACAGGAAGAATGGGCAGCGAGGTGATCCGAGGAACCAAACTGGGATGACTTGGTCAGGGCATTTCCAAAATAGCAGGTTGTATCTGGTGTTCCTGATATGCAGTGGTTAGCTTGTTCCAAAAGTGGTCCAAGGGAGGACAAATGGTAAACTGGTGGCATGGTCTTGTGCACGTAAAGTTCAGTGATGCACTTTGGCTGGCTGCGTGATCTGATCCCACAGAAGAGCTACTGCAGCACAAGTTGCTCAACACCTCAATGCTGACTGTGGTAGAAAGCTCTCAGAAAGCAGAGTGCATCACAGCTCGCTGTGTATTGGACTGCAAAGCCACAGAGCAGCCAGAGGCCCATGTTGACCCCTATCTGATTCCTGAAAGCACTTACAAGGGTCAGCTCAGCAATGCAAGACGGTGGTCTGATAAATCAGGTATTCCCTGATGGCAGTGGCAGCAGGATAAGTACCCTGCCACACTACAGATTGTTCAGGAATTGTTTGAGGAACATGACAAAGATTTCAAGATGTTGACTAGTCCTCCATACTACCCTGATCTCAAGAAGATCCAGGATCTGTAAGATGTGCTGGAAAAACAAGTTCAATCCACCAACGCCCAAATGGAAGTGCTTGAAGGAACTGCTGTCAATGTCTTGGTGCCTGATACCATGGGACACCTTCAGAGGTCTTGTGGAGTTCTTACCTCGGTGGGTCAGAGCCCTTCTGACCGCCCCAGTGGCTCCCGCACAGTATTAGACTGGTGGTTTTAATGCTGTGGCGGATCAGTGGACATTTAGCCACGTACCATATGTGACAGAAGTATTAAATTCAATTGACAGATGACCAAATATTTTATGTAAACCTAATGATGCAGTCTGACTCAAGTGCACCGGCCAAAAAAAAAAAAACTTACATAATAACATCTGACCCGAGTGTAGACGCCAGACCTCCGCTGCAGTGGCTGAACTCAAACATCCTTCTGTTTCATAAACCAAAGCATTCAAAGTGACATCTGGCATTTTGCTTCTCAGACAGACCTGTTTTAAAAGATTTCTTTTTAAAGTCATGAACGTTCATAACTTGAGGCCACTGAACACGTCTTGTCCTGAAATATGGAACTGAACACAAGGTCAGCATCTGGCTGTGCAGACGGAGCAACGGGGCTGTAACAGTAAAATTTACGTATTACAGGAGCAGCAGTTGAACAAAAGTACACCTAATTCACTTCTTATTATGTTTTTCATCATTAGTTTATTTCTAGTTCATGGATTTGTTACTTTTTTTTACAAATGAGCTATAATATCAACCACAACATGAAAACAATGGTGGCCATAATTATCTTTTAAATCCCTGAGAAGTGTTGCATAATGGGCTTGTTTACATCGGCTTCGTCTGGGGATGAGAGAATGAGTGTGTGTAGGCGTGACGTGCACTGTGCTGGTGATCACGGAGCGTGTAGGAGGGAGGGCGCACCAACAATCGTTTGCCGCTGAGCTGTCCTGTCATACATTTGACTTAATTCCCACCACGATAAAAAGATCTCCCCCGTGGACTAAAAGCAACAAATCAGATGTTATTTTAATTACGGAGCTAGGTTTGATTAGATTTGTTTTATTGAAAACACAAGGACAGGACTAAAACTGACAATTAATTGACCCTACTAATGAGTCTTGAAGGGAAAAGGCTGGTGCAGCTTCTCTCTGTTGTTGTCCAATGCTATTAAAACCCATAATCCACTCTGGTGCGCTGAAGGACATCTTATTATAACAATCAAGAGTACTGTCGTTTATTTTCAGTTTGTGCCGCGCTGTCCTTCTGCCAGAAATACTCACTAAAGCAACCAAGTGTGTATTCATCCACAGCCTAAATTTATCTAAATGGGAAAAAAAGGAACACACTATTTATGCACCTTTTATAAAAACAGAGAGTGTGGACCTCCTAAGGGACCAATGAGGTAGAGATCTGCAAACAAGCTGGGAACACTGGACAGAAAAAGTTATTTAATATCATCAGTTTTCCCTTTAAATATAATAAAAACAGACTTGGTCGACACTGTGAAAGCACATTTTAATATTTTTTTTTAAACATTAAAATACCGGATTGACAGAAAAGCATCACCTGAGTTGCACTTGAATTCAAAACTACATCTATTTAAGTTTTACAATCAGGGTAAAGGGGGTATTACATGTATGCAATGATGCGATCCCCTAAAAGCTAATCTCTGTGTATCAAAGTCACACATTCAAAAGTAATTCCTTTCTGTCCCATAATAGCTGAGATGCACCAGTTTCATCTAGAATGTGCAGATCTATGATGCCCCCAACTCTTTCTCCATGCACCTCCACCTACTCGCTGCAGCTCGAGCACACCAGCTCCCCAACAACTCTGCTCAAACACTGTAAAACTACTCCACACTACACCAGGATTCCTTATTATTATTATTATTCCTTATCAAAGCATGACTGTTTGAACCTAAATGCGGATTTGAGTCGTCACTTGTACGCTGCAGTTTTACACCAAAGGGGGTCGTCAAATTAAATTTCCCCATCAAATTACACTTTTATTCACAGTCTGCGAGTAGAGCTGGGTGAACAGTCATGAAATGTTTTTCTAGATCGGAAGCGGATAACTGTATTAGGTTCACACACTCATTTGCCTGTAATTGCATGACATCAAATGTGAAAACACCAGTTCCCTTATAAAAACAATTGGGTTAATTGTGTTAGAGGTCCGTGTTTGTTTTTCTGTTATGTTGCAGCTCTCATGCAAACCAGGTCACGCAGTCAAGATTCAAGTGTTGCAGTAGGATTTAATTACATAAAATGAGCTTATAAAACTACAACAGTGCGGCTTTGGACACATTTCCTCTTTCTGTTTGTCCAGAAGTAAAGGTGTGGTCACCTTTGTGGGGGAAAAAAAAACTGCTTGCAGATTGGACTATGTGTATTTATGAGAAAGAAATTACAATTTTAAACATTTACAACCCTTCAAGGTCGCTCCAAGATGGTTTTCTCACTGGAGCTTTTTCTAAACCATCCAATTTCAACATTGTCTGCTCATTTGTGGAGGACATGTTAATAATCATTTGAATCCTATTATGGACCAATTCTCTTTATGGAAATCAGTGCCCTCAGGCTAATGTGTGTGTGCAAACTGTAACTTCATAGATGTGTGCTGAACCGAACGCCCCACAGAGAGAGAATTTCCCCCTAGCTCATATATCCAGTAATGTTATGGAGGAAATTATTTCTTTAGTTCTAGAACACTATTGCAGTTCATAATGTCTAGCTGTATAGAAACAGGGTGGCCTCTGATCACACAAGAGCTCTCACACCCGTCTTAGCCAAAAGTTATGGAGATAAGCATCGTAACATAAATGTATATGCTGACGATGTTTTCATTTTTCTGTCTTAACTATTACATTCAACTCCAAGCTGGATCAGCATTAGCTCTGAGTTGGGCACATTTTCATAACAGCCACCTTGAATCACATATTTCACATGCTTATTTCACTGTTCTAAGCGATCAGGAATAACCTGCCTGTTTCTGTGCTGGGTTACAATGTTGTAATAATGAATATTCAGCCTCGACTGCTCTACCTTGTACTGCTATTCTGCATGACCCGGGGTCTACATGTTGACATCCATCCATCCATCATCTCTACACCTTAGTCCCATCATCCCAAATACTCAGAAAGCAGCTTTAACCAGCAGCATCTCATCAAACATCTCTTCCATATATTTAAGAGCAAAATCATGTGTGTGTGTGA
>NW_007579401.1:187251-188441 GCF_000690725.1 Stegastes partitus | reverse complement strand
ATCACCTGCTCCACACAGCCCTGGCCCACCTGGACACTAGGAAGGGGAATTATGTGAGAATGCTGTTCATGGACTTCAGTTCAGTGTTCAGCACCATAATCCCCTCCAGGTTGGTCACCGAGCTGCAGGACCTCGGACTCTCCTCCTCCCTGTGCAGGTGGATCTGCAGCTGTTTGACCAGCAGACCACAGGTGGTCCGAGTGGGGAACCACCCTGACCATCGGCGCCCCCCAGGGCTGTGTGCTGGGCCCTCTGCTGGACTCACTGCACACCAATGGCTGCCTGTCCACATCACACTCTGACACCATCAGTAAGTCTGCTGGTGACACAGCAGTGGTGGGTCTGATCTCCAACAACAACGAGGAGGACTATCTGATGGAGATCACCCACCTGGAGGACTGGTACAGAGACAACAGTCTCCTCCTGAACGTCAGCAAGACCAAGGAGCTGATGGTGGACTACAGCAAGAAGCAGCAGAGGGCCTAGCACCCACTCAGGATACCATGTATAACTGTGTTTCTGACCAATAAAGGCCTTGAATCCTTGAAAATCAACCTACCGTCTGAGCCAGACTGGACCAAACCATATGGCCTGGATTGAACCAGACCATGTTGACCCAGAATGAACCAGACTGTCTGTCTGAGATTCACCCTAACCATCTCACCCAGATTGAATCCAACTATCTGACCTGGACTGGATTAGACCAAGATTGAACCAGATCGTCTGTTTGAGATTGGGCCAAACATCTGACCTCGTCTGGACCAGATCATGTTGACCAATTATGGACCAAACCATCTGACTCAGATTGGACCAGACCATCTGAAGCAGACTGGACCAGACCATCTGACTAAGATTTAACCAGACTTTATAATCCAAATTGGACCAGATCATCTGGTTTTTCTTCCTGCTCTCGACGAAGGTGGATGCTTTTTCTCTCGCTCCCTCCCGGCCCTTATCTGCCCTGCTTGCTTCTCTTTGTCCTGTGCTGTCTTTGTCTGAATCTATCAGAGCCTCTCTCTGCATTTCACTCCAAAAACTGCAAAACCTGAAATCATGGATTTGATCAGCTGGTCTCTCAACGCAATTGATCAAATTTTCTCGACGAGAAGACTGGGCAAAGGAGAGCCTGACCCTGACTGAACGTTTGCAGCGGATACACAACGGACTCCTGGCAGGAGTGGAGGGTCGTG
>NW_007579401.1:183757-186456 GCF_000690725.1 Stegastes partitus | reverse complement strand
TGCTGATGTGCTGAGGTGTTTTTTTTTCCTAATCCCACACTGTGCCCCCCCCCCCATTGTCTTTTTATGTTTCTTGGGTTCTATCTTATCTATCTTATCTAACTAAGAATGAACCAGGCCTCTGACCCAGATTGGGCTAAATATCTGAGCCAGACTGGACAAGATATATGATCCACATTGAAACAGACCACATGCCCAGACTGGACCAAACCATCTGACCCAGACTGACTTGAAAGCATATGACCTAGACTGGACCAAAACCATCTGACCCAGACTCCACCAGACCCTCAGACCCAGACAGAAGCAGAACTGGGCTTCATTTACAAATGCTGTGTACACACAGAGCCAAACCTGAAGGAGTTGTGCAGAAGGGTGGTGATCCATGACTCTTGTCTAGGTTAGTTCTTGTTCAGTCTAACTCACATTTGTCAGTTTGTTTCGTTTGTGTTTGAACAGAGTTCAGTAAATCCTGCTTGCAGCTGGAAAAACTGTGAGATTTAAATAAAATAAGCAGTAAAACAGCAACGGAAAGAAAAACATAAAACATGATAAATGAACTGTATATAATATGATGTAAAAAAAATACAAAATTCAGGATCAAAGTTGACAGTTTGCGACAGCAGTAATTGATGGAACATTTCAGAAATGGTAATAAAACACCAGAGCAATGTGTTTTCATAGAATCCGAGGATTCTGCAGCCTTTTGTGTCTTATACTTTGAGAACACTTCTGTACATTTACTTATGTCACTTGTTGTTCAGTGTTTTTCACTGAGGTGTTGCTGCTTCTACTTTTTTCACAGATCTGGCTCCTGAAGATTAACCATGAACAGAACTGAACGTTTCCTTGTGGGGAGGTCGATGGAGTCGGACGATGTGTGAGTGTTGGTTCAGTAATCTGTGCAGAGAAAAGGAGATAAGAACCATGCTGAGACTTCGGACTGCCAACTGTGCTGATTCCTCCTTTTGCATGAGCTGTGTTAATGGAACATCTTCACATGGAAACATCACAGAGGCAGTTCAGCTGAACACCTGCTGATAGAAGCAGCGGAGTGATGGAGGCCACCGGCACTGCTGGTTCTGGATCAGTTCATGACATAAAACTACTTGGCTGCTGCAGTTATTGATCACTGTGCTACTGCTTTTGATTGGCAGCTTACAGAAAACCTTCTAATGATGTTTTGAAATATTTTTATATACTCTTGTGCATGAATATCCCAGATTTTATTGCTTTTGTCTCTTAATATCCAAGTTTGTGACACTTTTGTCGATATGCAGGTTTTGGACAGTATAGGTACATGTTGCCAGAGTTTTGGGCCAGAATTTTAATAATTTTAATCATTATTGTTATTTGTCTTCTTGATGAGGGAGTAAAACACACCCGGCATCATTTCTAATTCTGTTTTTCAGCTTCTCATCACATGGGGCATTCAGGGGATCACATGATCACAGCACCTCAAACGCTGCGTACGTGGCCCCACTAAAGCTCCGCCCCTGAACCCAGAACTCCCCCTCTGATTGGTCCACTGTGTTGTTGTCCTGCCTCTTCTAAGCTCCTCCCCTGCGCTACGTAAAACCGTGATGACGCAGCCTGCGGAAGCGGCGCAGGCAGACGGTGCAGAGAAGTTACGGAGAGGGACGACTTTCTTCTTCTTTCTCTTCTCCTATTCTGTTTTATACGAAAGGATTTAGTTTCGCGTTTCGGAGCCGGAACGGAGGAGGAAAAGAAAAACAACTCCCGAGTAATTTCCAGGTAAACTCAGCACCTGTTTTTGTGTCTTAACAACTCTGTCAGTGACCTCTGATGCTACACGCTAGCAGGCTATTGGCTACCGTACCAAACTCCCCAGAAAAACAGTGCAGTTTGAGGATTTTTGGCCGTACCTGAAAACATACACTCAGGAGGCAGGAACTTGTGACGGTTCCACAAACGGACCAGTCTGTCAGTAAATTCGGCTCAATGTATTTCACCTGCAGAGTCCTTATTCCCATAAAGCCTCGCTCTTCTTCACTTGATTTAAACTCATCTGCCCCGCAGTGTCCTTCTGTTGTGCTGCACGAAATTGATAGGATTTAAGAGGAGTCTGGTTCTAAGGGAATTACCAACAGTGGTTGGTGGATATCGTGCACGCCGATTACCGAGCGGTGCGTGCGCTGTCGGAACAGGTGCAAGTTCAAATCTTCCGCGTGCACACAAGCGCACGCTCGCAAGGCGGCATCAGCTTGGCAGGTGTTTGGATGGAGTCTGGGTACCTGAATCACTGAAACCGATCGTTGTCTGTCCTCATTTTGGTCGTACGTAAAATACTTTGAGGAGTAACAGATGGAAGTGACAGAGAAGCAGAACCAAGCAGAACCAAGCCAGAACAGGCAGTGTGAGAAGCGAACCGGGTCAGAACCAGAGGACTGGGAGCGACAAGGAAATAAGCAGACTGAAGGCAGAGACACCAAAACAAGGAAGTCCACACACACTCAGGTTTGGTAACATTTCAGAGATGGCAGCATGTTTGATTAACAGCTCTGATTAAAACACAGTCGGCTTTGTTCTCGAGTCTTCACCTGGACACGAAACTAAAACCTTCAAAAGAACAGAAGGCCGCACGAAAGCTCCTCGCCGTTCAGGCAGCTCCTCGCCGTTCAGGCAGCTCCTCGCCGTTCAGGCAGCTCCTCGCCGTTCAGGCAGCTCCTCGCCGTTCAGGC
>NW_007579401.1:182157-183669 GCF_000690725.1 Stegastes partitus | reverse complement strand
TCCAGCAGCAGGTTGAAGAACAACACGTGAGCGATGGACTCTGACTGAACACCTGTACCGGCGGCTGCTTGGGGCCCCTGGTTACTGGCAGGAGGCCATGAAGTCATAAACTTTTGTGTGAATAAAGTTCAAAAGATAAAATCCAACTCGAGAGACACTGATAAACTTCTGAAGGCGAGAGCGACTCTGGGTCAAAGGTCACAGGTCAGTGCTGCTGTGCTCTGATTGGCTGATGTGCCAGGTGTTGGACACCTGAGAACGGTGTGTCAGAGCCAATCAGCAGCACTGCCCATGACACATCCTCGTCTCCACTGAACAGTCCAACGGGCCGTCAGCACGTATGTTCTGGTTCTGAACGGTCTTTAGATGGAACCTTTGCGGCTGCGGAGTTGATCCAACGTGGAGACTTTCACCTTGACGTCTGGAAGAAGAATCTTCTTCCTTTTTATAACTTGGCCCATTGAACCTTGTGTACAGAGTAGAATGAGTTTTTGTTTATTTTTGTATTGATCCCCGTGACACGCACAGCGGCATCCAAACATATAGAAAGAAAGTACAAGGAAACAATAATTAGTAATAATGATAATGAACCTTCTGTGTGAGATGTCAGTTGAAGGAACACGGTCCAGACGCAGCAGAACACCTCAGCTTGGTCGTCTCTGTGTGTACGTTAGTTTAGCTAGAGTGCAGCTGAACTACAGGAGAACCACAGGACCCGATGAAACAAGTTAGTCAGTGGAGCATGGATTCAGCGCCGTGTAGATGATGGACGTTCCCTCACAGGGATCCCTGACGTCAGCGGCTGATGTTTGTCTGTAAAGGACGGTGGCCCGCGGTCAGGACGGTGGCCCGCGGCCAGGGTGGCCAGGACAGTGACAGAGACTAATGCTACGCTAACAGCTAGCGCCTCAGTTAAAAGGCAGCTGCAGATCAACCTGGTCTGAGTCTGGAGTCTGGAGAAGAAGAACGAGTTGCGCTTTCACCTGTAGAAGTGACAGAACAGAGGAAGATGAATAAAACAGAAGAGCAGCAGCTGGTTGATGAACGAACAGATCATCTGATTTTCTTAATGACAGGCTCTGATGAAGGACAATGTGTGAACGTGGATGAGTTTGTGGTTACACAACGGTCAGGACAGTGAATTAAATGGTTCTGAGCCTGAACAGAACCACCTTCAATTCTGAACTAAGCGTGATGCTGACTCGCCCAAACAGAACAAGTGTTGCCAACGGCGCCCGACGACCTTCTCGTTAATGTTAACAATGTTGTAATCTGATTGGCTAAGGACAGATGGCAACTCTGAGCGCCCTGATTGGCCAGTTGTACCTCTCGTAGCCTCAGGGCCTGACAGCCAATCAGATTACAGCAGGGCATCTGCTCGGTGATGTCAGGCCGTTACCATGGTTACGGCTCTGCAGCGAGCTGGTTCGCACTGTGATGTCATCGCCGTTCAGTCTGTGTCTGTCTTTGGGCGAGTCGACATCAGCGAGTGGAAAAGTGAGACTGGAAGCA
>NW_007579401.1:174830-180932 GCF_000690725.1 Stegastes partitus | reverse complement strand
AAAGTTTACCCAGAATGCACTTTGTAAAGTTTCCTCTGGTGACTGATCAGAACCAGAACCACATCCAGGGTACCACTGATTGTTTCTATGATGATGTGTCATAGACATTAAACTGTTTTCCACTGTGAGACATCCCATAATACTGATGCTACCAGTTACAGCAGTGATGGACCACAGCGGCATGGCCCACACCAACCACCCCCATCACACCATGGACCACTCCCATCACACCATGGCCACGCCCACCAGCAGCGGCCACGACCACGGAGGAGGAGGAGGGACTGAAGGAGGCCACGGATCACATGGCGGCATGGTGAGGGGCGGGGCTTATCACTGCTTTTATGTATGTGGCATCCTGAACACTTGATGTTAGCATGTTAACATTAGCTTTCGTTACCTAGGCGATGACCTTCTACTTTGGTTGCAACAATGTGGAGCTGCTGTTCACCGGGCTGCTCATCAACTCACCTGGAGGTCAGCATCACAGTCCACTTGGAGGGGCGGAGCTTATATGTTACACATTTGTTCTGTCTACCTGTATCTGAACTTGTCTCTGTCCCCTGTTGTCCAATCAGAGATGGTCGGGGCCTGTATAGGTGTCTTCCTGTTGGCCGTCCTGTACGAGGGGCTGAAGATTGGTCGTGAGGTTCTGCTGCGCCGCAGTCAGGTCAACGTCCGCTACAACTCAATGCCGCTCCCAGGGGCTGATGGGACGGTGCTGATGGAGACGCACAAGACGGTCGGGTATGTCGCTAATGCTAATGCTATCGCTAGTGGTGCTTACAGGGCAGGAGGCCGAGGCCGCGACGAGGACTGTGCTGTTTATTATTGCCTCATTTATAGGGAAAACTATGGAGGGTGAAGAACCATAGACGCCCTATCTCCTAGACACGAGATGAGGGAAGGTTGGCCTCTGCTCCACTCAGAACACTGCACATACATTTGCTATACGTACATCACACCTTTGCATTCAACTCTTCGTGGGAACTTCGGTAGAGTTGGAAAGATATTCACAGATTGGACTTCCAGCATCAATAACTCTTTTAGGAAACGTCATCACCACACACATGACGCCTCTTCACCATCGGCGTGAGGTGGACGATGTGCGACATCATCACTGATATCAGCAGCAGCAGCAGCAGCAGCGGCGTTGGTCTGCATGTGCAGCCGGCTGTGGGACCGTCTGGCAGCCAACACACGACTGTTAGCTGGACAAGAAAAGACTGTTTCATCAATTTAAACATTCTGGTTTCAGTTCATCAATGAACACTGGAACCGTTTAAGACGGTGTTCTGTTTTTATTTTCTCCCATTTGTCGGTACTTGAGGTGTCAGTCTGAATAGTTGATTGGCTTGTTGGTGTCTGATCGTCCGTGTGGGGAGGATTCTAAGGTAATGACGCCATTTCTACTGTGCAGTGTATAAAATACAGCTTCACACACATCAAGACAAGTAATCATTTAGTCATTGCACTTCACACACTAAACGTTGTACTGATAGAACTTTACTTGGCAAATGACAGCCTTGCTCACCTGCAGCCTCTTCAGCAGAACCTCTCTGATGGTTAGACTGAGTTTCATTAGTCGACAGTGGAGGAAGTTGCTGAATTTTATTGCGAATAATCATGTATTAAAATTATGAAACAGTCTTTTCTTGTCCAGCTAACAGTCGTGTGTTGGCTGCCAGACGGTCCCACAGCCGGCTGCACATGCAGACCAACGCCGGTGCTGCTGCTGCTGCTGCTGATATCAGTGATGATGTCGCACATCGTCCACCTCACGCCGATGGTGAAGAGGCGTCATGTGTGTGGTGATGACGTTTCCTTAAAGAGTTATTGATGCTGGAAGTCCAATCTGTGAATATCTTTCCAACTCTACGGAAGTTCTCACGAAGAGTTGAATGCATACGTGTGATGTACGTACAGCACATGTACACACGTGGACCAATAGCTGGTACCCGTCGGTTAATGAAAGAAAAACCCACAGCGGTCACAGAAACAACTTGAATCTGACAAAAGTAATAATAAATAAAAATTCTATGAAAATGAACCAATAAAGATCAGACGTTGCTTTTGAACCGTGGTTCAGCAGAATTGTTTAAAAAAATAAACTCATGAAACAGTTCTGGACAAAAATGATGGTACTCTAGAAAAGACTGAACATAATGTGACCACAGGGACATGTTCAATCAAGGTGTGTCCTCTAATTAGCACCACAGGTGTCTACAAACTAACCAGTCAGTGGGACTGTTTATAGGGTTACAGGTGGTCACTGTGCTGTTTGGTGACCTGGTGTGGACCACACTGAACATGGACCAGAGGAAGCCAAGGAGAGAGTTGTCTCAGGAGGTTAGACAGAACATGATAGAGCAGCATGTTAGAGGTAAAGGCTGTCAGACCATCTCCATCACTCACCTGCAGCTCTGCAGCAGCACACAGGTGACACACAGCTTCATTGGCTGCAGCTGATGGAGACCAGTGTGTAGAAACATTCTTCAAACCTTCATCACAAGCAGACGGAGGAACGTCTGACTGCTGAGCTCGCAGTAACCAGGTTAAGTTAACTAGCAGCCTGAACAGTTAACTACATGATACGAGCATATGTGAATGATTAAAGTAATTATTCTGTCTTATATGTGTGTGTTTAACTGTGGCTGTGTTCATACAGTCAGTTCAGAGCATCATCTGTCTTTGAGTTCCGCCCTCAGAGCAGAGCAGCAGCGTCCAGTGGCTTCAGGCTGAATGCTGGACAGAGAAGCTCAGCTGGTAGTCGCTGTAGGACACTGTCACAGTCCTGCATCAGCTAACTGAACAGGGAAGTGTGTGTAACGAGCTGATTACAGCTTTAGTTCTGACGTTTAATGAAACACGGCAGAAGCCTTAAACTGACGCTCTGATCAGGACAACATTAATCACTGTTCATTCTGTTCTCTTCATTTGTTAATAAAACAAACAAAACCAATCAGAGTGCCGGCTTGATGAGCAGAATCAGCGCCACCAGTGGACTGGATGATGCAGCTCACTGTAATAAACGCTGTTCATGAGCCAGGCAGCAGCACACGAGATACCTGATGTGACCGCAGACCACCTGGCTGTGCTCTTAGCATCATTAGCATCAGGATGTATTTCTACCCAAACTACAGGCTTTTCTTCTTCAAGCATTGACAACAACTTGGCTGCGTGTCTTACAGCACTAATGTGTCATTTTCGTTTTACAAAAGCTGTTAAGTTTATTTGTGTTTGCATTCTTGTGTAGATATAACTGAAACTTTTATTTTTTAATAGATGGATTATAGTTTCACAGAATGTTTCTTGTAATTTAGTCAAACAGTAAAAATCTATAAGCTAACAGAAACTCTTTGAAAATGCACATCAAAAAGTTGTTGATTGTGCTGCAGCCGCCGACCAATGACTGGAGGCCAAAACACTGGCGCTTACGTCAAACAAGAACGTCTGTCGTGACGTTCAATCGATGTCACCGATTATGTTGACCAATCAGAGCAGCTCTGATGTGAAGTCAGCCTCAGACGACGAATTTAAACAGATTTGAAATTAAAGTTGGAGGATTTTCATGATTATGATGCGTTTCCTGTCCCTGCCATGATTGACAGTCACTTGGAGGGGGCGGAGCTTCCGATTGGAACAAAGTCCCGTCTCTCAAGGGCATCGCCCAGGTATGGTCCTGCTTCTGGTTCTTTCCAGGTCTATGTTTGTGACCTGGAAAGAACTGGCTCTTATCCTGGTTCTGGTTCTGGTGCAGAGACTGGCGGTTCTGAGCTTGGTCCTGCTTTTGGTATCTGCTCAGGTCCCAAGTTCTGGTTCTGAGCCTGGTGCTGTTTCTCGTTTTAGATCTGGGTACCTTGGTGTGACATGCTCTGATCAGCCTGTTGATATTGATCCATGATCAGTGAATTGGTAATGAGCAGGTTCTGATCAGAGGATCTCACTGCAGGACCTTTCTTCTTCTGTGGTATAAATGATGGTCAGAGCTCTGGTGGACTTCAACATGACTTCCTGTTTCCTGTTGCACTCTGTTGCCCAGCTGGGTGGGAAGCGAGTGATGCTGGTGGTAAATGTAACATGAAGCACAACGCTGGGTTGGCGACGTCGCTACCATGCTACTGACATCATTGCTAATGTGAAGCTAAACAAACAGTATATGAAGGTTAGCACTAACTGCTAGCACTACATTTGTTTTTGCCTTCCATAGTGTTGCAGCTTCTTCACTGTTAGCATTGTTTACTTTGTGGTTACCTTTTAAAGCTACAAAGCTGATTCTGATTCTTCAGAGTTCTGATCATGTGCTGCCCTATCACTCAACACTAACCTCTACATTGCAGATGCGAACTGTTCTAACGCTTACATCACAAAGTGTAACGCTAACAGAAATGCTAACCACCCTTTTCTCTTCTTCCTTCCAGGCAGCGGATGCTAAGCCCCGCCCACTTCCTACAGACGCTGCTACACATTGTCCAGGTTGTCGTCAGCTACTTCCTGATGCTTGTCTTCATGACCTACAATGGCTACCTGTGCATCGCTGTGGCAGCTGGTGCCGGCATGGGCTACTTCCTGTTTAGCTGGCGGAAGGCCGTGGTTGTCGACATCACTGAGCACTGCCATTAACTAATGTGCTAGATAGCATAATTTCTGCAGATCACAATCGATTAACGCTAAGTAACACTCTCACCCTGTTAGCACACTAGTGGACGTGCTAAGGTAACTAATACACATAAAGTTAGCTCGTAAACTGACACGCTAAATTGCAAATGTTACCAGTTAAGCGTGGTAACGCCACGGCACACTGTAGGTTAGCTTACATGCTAACAAACAAACTTAATCCGTAAAATGTTGTCGTTTTTTCTCCATAAATGTGTTTTTTGGAACTCCTGTTGGTGAACAAGCCAGCCAATCAGAGCTTGGCTCACCTCAGTGGTTTGTGATTGGCCAAATCAATCTGTTTGTTGTTTTTTTTTTTTTTTTTTTGTGCCATGACAGCTCAACTCGTTAGCATACGTAGCGTTAGAAGGCCACCAATCAGGAAGCGGGATTTATTTCTTTGATAAGTTAGACATTCACTGATCAGGACATGTTTCACTTTGACAGTTTTCATTTGTTTGTTTTGTTCGAAGACATTAAGAAAAACCGTCTTCACGAGTTGGTTGCCGCTGATTCATCGACTGACTCAGACTAACTGGAAAATAAAGATTAACATCGAAACATTGGACCTGCAGAACTTCACATTTGTTTTAAACTGACAGTTCTGGTTTAGTTCACCTTCTCTTTCTTTGAATCATTTTCAAAAAATATAGAAATGTGGAAAACATAAAAATAGAATATGGCTAAGATCATTTTTAAAAATGTAAACCAGATATTCAGATGTTTGTCAGTGGATGAGTTTGATGTCGATCCTTCTGTAGACGGAACAGCTTCAGGTCGGGTCTCTGACCCCGTCTCTGCAGGATCCTTTTTACATAAACCATCATGAAACTTGAAGCATTTGTTCATCGGCCAGTTTATATGTCAGCATCAGCGTCCTGAATGAAAAGACTAAGTGTTTCCTGGGCCACCGCCGGCCTTAAACGCCGCCGCCTGCTGCCTTACTGACGGCCAGACGTCCTGCTGGTGGCGCCGTGTTCGACCTCTTGGTGCTCTCGCCTCGAACACAACGGCGTCTGCACTGCTTCAGTCTGTGTGTCGTAGAAAACGGTTTCAGTGAAATAAGTTCTAGGAAGCGTCTTTACTGTCGTGATTTTTACTTTATTTGAGTCGATTTACATCGAGGGGCGGAGTCTTGTTTTGGACCAATGAGATCGCAGGGACAGATCAGTTACTGGATTTCTTTACATTTAAATCGTGTGTGGCCAAGCGTCCAGATCACGGCTGTACGTTTGGCGCCGAATACCGGCGTCCACGGCGGTTTCAGGTCTCATCTCGGTGTCAGTCGCCTCTATGTAGAAAATGAAGTCGAGGTTTTATGATGTCAAACGTGTGTGAAGGAAACTGTTTTATCTGGAAGTGTTTTAAATGTCACAAATGCTGGAATCATTACAAACTGAATAAAGTCTATATACATCTGCTCATTGGCTCATTTCTGTGCCGAAAACC
>NW_007579401.1:169319-172786 GCF_000690725.1 Stegastes partitus | reverse complement strand
GATGGATGGATGTAAGAGAGATGGTTTAAACAGTAATGGTACCGTTTAACGTTGCTACGAGCTAAGCTAGGGGATGTGTATTTACAAAAAAGCTCAAGGAGCTTTTATCAGGTCAGAAGCAAGAAGCAGAAGGAGGAGGACACAAGACAGCAAAGCGCATCAGCCTCCTGAACAATGTGGAGGGTAAAGATGACTCTCCTGCTTCTCCTGATGAGGAACGCTCCTCATTATTTGACAAAACACAAAACGACATACGCAAAATGAATGAACCACTCAGAGACATTTGTGAACTGGATTTGGAAACTGAAGACTTGGATGCTGTCCTCAGGGTCCGATGGCCTCACATCTGAATTTTACAAGTTTTTCTGTAAGGATCTCAGGAATCTGCTGTTCAGGACTATTTTAGAATGCATTTAGAATAAAAATAAATCTGAATTTCTCCCGTCTGTGAAACAAGGTGTAGGAGTGCTCATCCCTGAACATGAGAAAGACCAGCGACTGCCTGACCGCCTGCGTCCTGGTCGTCTTAATACTGATAATAGACGTTCTGTGGAGCTGTTGTATTCCAGCCTCTTCCCTCAGCAAAGCAACCCGGTTAATAAACGCCATGAACTTAACTTTTGTTTGGAAAAGCAGGCGTCGCTACAGTCTGGAGACAGACACTGATGCAGCGCGGAGGTCTGAAGGCCTCTGATGTCTGCCGAGAAACTGAAAGGCTCCACTCCTACCAAACACTGGTTTGTCATCACTGATGCAGTCCTCCATCCACTCGACTGATCTGCTGCTGGGATGATGATTGAACTCCCAGTTAAACTCCGACTGTCACCAGCAGGTGTTGTTGTTCTGGACCTGAAGCAGATATATTTATTAAATAGAAAGTGGTTGTTTTTGAGAACTTGGATGGAGAAGGGATGTAGCTCAGCTCATGGATTCATCTGGAGACTCTTTGGATCACAGTGACTTCTGCCAGAGATTCAACATCATCTGCTCAATAAAGGACTTCAGTGAAGTTCTGAGATCCATCCCAGCTCCCATCAGAACAACGCCGGATCACCATGTGATCCATTCTGATCGTGTTTGGAGCTGAGGCCAGTCTGTGCTGGTCCCAGTGTTCACAGGAAACACCTCAGTAACACATTTATCAGAAGACATGGACGGCTCTCTACTTCCATGTCCACCTCAAAGAAATGACATTTACTGGGTCATCACGAAGAAGAAGCCCTGAAGATGAGAGAAGGCCTCCTCTCCAACCCCACTGTACCTGAAGACATGAACTCTAACATCTTCAATGGAACACATCCATGTGACCAGTCGACACCAAACACTGAACCGGACCCGTTCGAGCTCACTTTGCTCAGCGTGAACACGTTCAGCACATCAACATCCAAACACCTTCACTGACGGCTCTTCAGTGGGAGACGGACTGTTTCTGGAGCTCCTGATCAATAACTGGTGGTTTGAGCTCAGCAGGACTCACACAGATGCAGATGTGCAGTGAAGCCCAGATGCAGGGACGACCGATGACACGAGGCTTCAGCACCGGTCACTGAAGCACACATGATTTATTGATGAGTGTGAGTCAGCATCAGAAAGGCCCTCCCGCCTCTTGTTGTGTTGCTGTTGTGGTTTTCTGTTTGTTCATCCGGTTCATGCTGCCTCCAGCCTGGTCCGGTTCAGTCCAGACCATGCCTGATCAGACTGCTGTAGTAACTCTGAAGTGGTTCTGATTGTGTTTGTTATCGTTTCTAAATGAATAAACACAGCTGATAGTGAGCATGTCGCTGCCCCGCCTGCAGGGGGCAGCGCCGAGCCCCGCCTGCAGGCCGCGCTGGTGCAGAAGAAGAGGCAGGTGGATGTTTTGCTGCAGGTCAAACCGGCCAGGACGATCGTTCCTCCGTTAATCGTTCCTCCGGACTTCACCGGACCGCTCTGTGCGCATTTTGATGCCCGCCTCTGACGTCCGTTAGCCGGATCTCAGTCACGGTCCTTCCGGCCTCTGTCCTCTCACCGACCCTCTGATGGCTTCCAGGCGGCCGGACAGCTTCGACGGGCTCGGCTACCGTGGCCGCGACGACCCGCTGTACGGAGCCAGCTACCCGGTTCGGAGCGCCGGAGCCCCCGCTGAGCTGCAGCACCACCACTGGGTCACGACGCCGCCGGACATCCCTGGCAGCCGTAACCTGCACCCTGGAGAGCGGACACCGTTGCACGACGAGCCGCTGGGAGAGCCCGGAGGTCCCGTGCCTGGCTGGGACGCTCCGCAGCCCGGACTCCCGCCAGCTGGTAGGTCGGTGTGTGGGCGCGGAGGTGTTAGCTCACAGGCTAGCGGTAGAATGGAAGCCAACGGGACAGGCTAGCGGTCTGAAAGCTACAGTCATATGAAGACATACCAGAGTTAGCTGACAGGCTAACATGACACCCAGCAAGGCAGAAGGGAAACGAAGGCAGCAGGCTAGCTGTTAGCTCACAGGCTAGCTGTGAGCTTACAGGCTAGTCACAGTTCACAACAGTAAAAACTTATCAGACAGAGAACACACGTCATAACTTGTATGAATGAGGCTAAGTGCTAGTTAGCTATAGGAGCGCGTGCAGCAGGCTAGCTAATTAGCAGGCTCATTAGCATAATCTTGTTGTTGTTGTAAAGATCGTTCCAGCTAACGAAGCTAACAGTTAGCCAGTCAGCTAATGAGCCCAGGTATGATTTGAGGTTTGTTGCCGTTAAGCTACTTTCTGACTTTTGTGTTTCAGTGGATCCGCTCTGTCACAGTCTCCGTCTGATTGGTTCTATTGATCAGTTGACGACTTAAAGCAGTTTCCAGCTTTATTGATCACTGATGAATCGGTTTGAGGAGTTGCTGAATGATCACCTGGTTTTGCTCCTTCTGTCACTGAACGGAACATCTGTGGACCCAACACTCTGATCCACGTGTTTCTCCATCAGCTGATATTTTAGAGACAAACAGCTGATCGATTGATCCAGAGATCGATCGACAATGAAAATAATCATTAATTGAAGCTCTAAACGTGCCTGATGTTGTTGTTGTTTGTTGTTGCAGAGCAGCTGAACCGCTTTGCTGGCTTTGGAATCGGACTGGTCAGGTAGGAAACACCTGCAGCTCAGATCAATCAGATCAATCAGATCAATCAGACACATGACCTCTGGAGCTGAGTTACAGCCAACTGACTGTGTGTGTGTGTGTGTGTGTGTGTGTGTGTGTGTGTGTGTGTGTGTGTGTGTGTGTGTGTGTGCTCGCGCGCGCGCGTCAGTCTGTTCACAGAGAACGTCCTCTCTCATCCCTGCATCGTGTTCCGCAGACAGTGTCAGGTATCAGCCGCTCCTCACCTGTACCTGATCAATACCGCTGATTGACTCCTGATTGGTTCTTTATGAACAAACAGATGGAAACTAAAAGAAGAGTTTATGTTGAAGAAAACCAAGTCTGAACCTGTGGCAGCTATTGATAACC
>NW_007579401.1:161768-167499 GCF_000690725.1 Stegastes partitus | reverse complement strand
TGTTGTTGTTGTTTGTCTGCTACTGTTGTTGTTTGTCTTCTTCTACTGTTGTTGTTGTTTGCGTCCACTTGTTCTCCTGCTGAACCAGCGTGTGTGTCGGCTGCAGGTTGACGGCGGCGGTGGCTCTTCCGTTTTACTGTGCCAGCCTCATCGAGACCGTCCAGGTGAGTTATTGTTGATTATTGATTGTTTTCCACATTGAGACAGTCTGCCGTGGCGTCAGATCACAGAGCAGCTCACTGATTATTGATTGGTGGCCGTGTGTCTGCAGAGTGAGATCGTGCGCGATGAGTCGTCGTCGGGGCTGCTGGACTGTGTCCGTGAAGGCGTGGCTCGTCTGCTGGGCGTCGGCGCTCCTCACAGCCGCCGCCTGCTGCCTCTCAGCTGCCTGCTGCTTCCCGCCGCGCTGCACGCTGTGCTGCGTTACGCCATTGCAGCCTCTGTCCAGCGAGCGGCGCTGTGGCTGCACCAGCGGGGCAGGAAGCAGCGAGCGGACCCATCCAACCCGCTGGACGTCTACTTCCCCGAGCTGGCGGCGGCGTGGGTGGGGTCTCTGGTGGCCGACGTGGTGGTGTTTCCTCTGGAGACGGCGCTGCACCGCCTCAGCCTGCAGGGCACACGCACCATCATCGACGCCACTGACGGCGCGGTGGCCGCTGCCGATGGCGGCAGCCCGCTGGTTCTGCCCGTCAACACGCAGTACGACGGCTTCTCCGACTGCCTGCACGCCATTCGCCGCAAAGAGGGCCGAGCCGGCTTCTATCGCGGCTTCGGTGCGCTGGTGGCGCAGTACGCGCTACACGGAGCGCTGCTCGCCGCTGCCAGGACGCTACTCAGGCTGCTGCTGCTGGACACCAAGGCCGGCTAGGGTGTTACTATGGAGACGCAGCATCACCTCCCACTGAGGTCAGCTGGAAACTTCCACGTGTCATCAGTGAGCTGTCACCACGGCAACAGGATGTTTCTTCGGTTAAAGAGAAGAAACAAGTAAACAAACAGGAAGTACTGTCGTCTGATTGGGTAAGAACTTGCTGGCTGGGAAGTGATTGTGTAACCGCTTCCATGGAAACCAGGTGTAGCGCCATAGAAACCACCCTACCCTGACACTGAAAGAAACTCCTGGATCCCTGTTACCTAGCAACACAAATGCCACTTAGGAACCACTTTGCAGCACCACAGGGAACACTCTGGGATTAGCCTAGCTTAGCATAATAGTTGTAGTGGTCACTTTGTTGCCATGGAAACCTAGCATCACTTCCCATACCAGCATGAACCTGTTATCACCCCATTGTGTAAATACTGACAGCCAATTGGTCACGTCTGTTTGTCAATATAAACAAACATGTAAACATCCAGAGAAAATGTCTGAACAGTGGAAAAAGTTTATTTGTAAAAATCTGTAAAAATCAAAAGTTCTATGTAATAAAAACGTAGATTTAGATTAAATTATTTGTGATTCATAAACAATGAGATCAATATTCAGATCACATGTCTGGAAATCCAATCAGACGATTTGATCTGAGAAGGTCCTGGAAGAGTTCTGAACGACTTCAAATCAGTTAAAGCCACAAAACGTGTTTCCGGTGAATCCGCTCCGCTCAGATCTTGTGGTGTCTCGTGTTGAAAACTTTTCTGTAAATTTGTTTTCATGTGAAATAAAACCGTGTTTGTGCGACAACAGAAGCGTCTTTGGCTTTTTAAATGATGAGTGACTTTTAATTCACAGCAGACTGAACTACAGTTTGTACCGAGAAACGTTTCATTAGCTTTAAAACAAGCGTTTCACTGAATACCAGCCTCCTCTGATGTCTGCCCACGCTCTGCCTCGTGGTGTTGAACTGCAAATTGTGTTGATAAATTAATTTAAAAATATTGGTATGTGTGTATTTATTTATTTGTTTGTTTATTTACCTTCGTGGACTTTCTGTCCTTGGAGGTCCAGCCTTAGAGACAGGCTGAGGAGCTCGGAGTAGAGCCTCTGCTCTAACTGAGGTGGTTTGGACATGTGATCCGGATGCCTCCGGGGAGGCTTCCTCTGGAGGTCTTCCAAACACGTCCACCTGGGAGGAGACCCCGGGGCAGCCCCAGAACCCGCTGGAGGGATCACATCTCTGGCCTGGGAACGCCTCGGGGGGAGGGAAGTCTGGAACGAGCTGCTCCGCCTGCTGACCCCTGACCCGACCCGGATAAGAGGAAGATGATGGATGGATGGACTTTCTGTATTCTTACTATAGATTTAAAGTTTTCTTTCAGGTGTGCTTCTGGTTTCTGAATTCTTTATGATGTAGATATGAGTGGCAGGCAGGCAGCGGATCGATAGAGGGATGGACTGAACGAGCAGCCTGGGCTGGTGGAGGAAACAACCACAGCATGCAGAGCGGTGGTGTCTACAGTCAGACGGACGGCTGTGAGATTACAGTCAGATGGTCTGATGGCCTGTTCTACAGGACAAGGTGTCAACACTCACGTTTCAGACACTTCACTCTGAACTCACGCTGACTGTTTTGCATTTTAGTATTTGAACTTATTAGTTCATCATTTCAGTATTTGATTAAAATGTGAAATTATTCTGAGGCGGGTTTGTTCTGACTGAACGGGAGGACTGGAGGAGTCGCGCTGACTGCGGCGGAACGTTTGTTTCCTCGCGGGTTTCTGTCCGGACACTTTGGATTCGGTTCTGCCGGTAAAACCCGAAGATGACCGAAGAGCCGATGTTGGTCTTTAGAGCGGAACCTTCGTGCGGCTGGTGTTTGTTTGTAGTCGGACGGAGCACCTCGCAGCTCCTCCATGTGCTTGCTCTCCGGGCTTCTCGTGCCGGTGTGAGCTCGTGAGTGTCGCTGCTTTTCGGTGGTTTCCCGGTAAACTGTTCGGTTGCTACCGAACATGGCGGACGGCGGCAGCTCGTTGTTCTCCGGGTTCCGGGTTCTGGGTCTGTATTCCAACCACGTACCGCACGCGCTCCGGTACCACCTGAAGCACCGCGAGTTCTACGTGGTGACGGCGGCGGGTCGGAACTTCCACACATTCAACGTCAGTAATTGATTGATTGATTGATTGATTGACTGATCGATAGGCTGGCTGGTAGGGCAGGGTGATATGGTGATATAAATGAGAACGTGCGGTATCGATATAACTGACGCGAGACAAAATCGTTCAAACTGCACAACTTTATTGGTGCAGATAGAACCAGCAGCTTCCGGTCCAGCAGCTGTTGGTGATGCTCATGAAGCTGTGACGTCATAACATCAGCAGGGTCCAGGCTGCAGGTTGTTCAACCAAAAGGCGTTTCAGTGGAAACGGGCTGACACGTCCTGAGCAGAACTCTGTCCAGGATCCACAGAAGGACAGTGGAGGTTCTGTGGTCTCACCACCACTGGGGGGAGCAAGTGGGCGGGACGCACGGCCAGGACTTGGCTGCTGATGCCCGTTTAGGACTGCGGTCATGGTTCTGTTTCCAGCATCGAGTGGCAGCGAATATTCGGATCTCAAAAGTGCTCTCTGGACTCCACCAGAACGACCGAATACTCCGATATCCAGGTCCAGCCCTCCTCCGTGCTTCTCGCTCCATGTGCATGAGACCGGACCAGAACAACGGCGCTGCGCCTCCACTCAAGTTTTATCGCGATATTTCAATTTCATATCATCCCCTGACATTACAGCGGTGTTACCATATGGCCCCGCCCTACTGGCTGATTGATTGATTGATTGATTGATTGATTGATGAACCGGCTGATTGATTGACGGCCTGATTGATCGTTGCAGGTGAACCGGCTGGGCATCGTGGCTGTCAGTGAGTCATTTCAATCCTCTGTCCTTAACGTCCCTCTGATGATGCTGTTCAAAGTGCTGCTGTCTGATTGGCTGCTCTGTGGTGATGTATTGTGATATGGTTGCCTAGGTAACTGCCTGTCAGATGACATCACCTGCTTGGCGGCTGACAGGATGTTGGTGTTCGCTGCCGCTGGACGCCTCATCAGCGCCTTTGCCAGGAACAAGGAGGTCGGTGTGGAATGAAGGATCAGCGTACGTTAGCACGTTAGCACGCTGGCTAGTCTGACCCTGCACTGTCTCCCCAGGTGGTGATGCGTTACCATGGTCACAGACAGGATGTGCGTCTGCTGCTGCCTCTGGGTGATCAGCTGATCTCTGCTGACAGCGGTGGTGATGTCATCGTGTGGGATGTCCAGGGAGGAGGTGAGCTGGAGGGGGCGTGGCTTCAGGTAAACTCAGCTGTTGCTGTACTGCTCCTCTGCTGTTTCCCATCATGCTTTGCCCTGTCTGCGTCGTAGACGTCTACCTGCGGCTGCAGTTCGACCCGACCACCTTCAACGTGTCGGCCATGATGCACCCGAGCGCCTACCTGAACAAGGTGCTGCTGGGCAGCTCCCAGGGTGCGCTGCAGCTCTGGAACGTCAAGACCAGGTCAGCACGGTAGCGTGTCAGCAGGCTGCGGCGCCCCCTGCAGTCTGATGTGAACTCTGACCTGTTCTGCTGCTTCACCGGACAGCACGACACCGCCTGTAACCATGACAACAGACTCCATGTGTAATGTGTTCATGTGAACAGTGGCAGTGAGCAAAGAGTGAATAATCGTCTCTGATCCTCAGCACGCTGCTCTTCAGCTTCCCCGGCTGGTCGGCTGGAGTCACCGCTCTGCAGCAGGTCAGTCACTGCCGCTGATTGATCACATCACTTATTGATCAGATTACTTATTGATCACATCAATTATTGATCACAACGCTTATTGATCAGCCTTTAGTCATCTCCAAAATGCTTTTATTTGAATGTGTTTCATCATTTTTTTGGACAAATCATCTCAGTCCAGAGCTCAGTGAAGCACGTGGAGCCTGTTGAGCGCTGTGACAGAGATGATGATGGTTTTGGTCCAGATGCTCGTCGTCCAGCTTCTCTTCCACTCAGACAGTCACGTTGTGCTTGTTGCTGCTTTGTAGCCGAGCGTCTGTTTACCTAGAGTTTAAACTCACATCTCTACTGTTGTTGCTGTAGCAACACGAGGCAGCGCTTCATTTCAGTAAACTCTTCATTTCCCAGAGTCCCGCGGTGGACGTAGTCGGTGTCGGCACGGCGACCGGCCGCATCATCATTCACAACATCCGACTGGACGAGACACTGATGAGCTTCACACAGGACTGGGGACCAATCACTTCGCTGGCTTTCAGAACAGGTACACGTGACTCGTAGTGACAGTACGAGCCAATCAGGAGCCAGCATGGCATACGCGTCATCGTTTCTCTCTCTGTCAGACGGTCCTCCAGTTGTGGCGTCTGGCAGCCCTCAGGGCCACATTGCATTCTGGGATTTGGAGCGTCGTCAGCTGGTCGCTCAGCAGAGACATGCCCACAGAACAGCCGTCGCCGCGGCAACATTCCTGCAGGGCGAGCCGCTATTGGTCACCAACGGAGCCGACAACGCCATCAAGGTAGGAGACAGACAGATGGGTGTGGACACACGTGAATCCTCAGCCGGTCTTTCCTTCATGACGTCTTTCAGTTTTGTCTCTTCAGCCTCGACTGATGATGACAATGAAAAATGATTTTCCTTCAGGTGTGGATATTTGACCAGGAAGGGGGCGGAGCTAGACTGCTGCGGAGTCGTCAGGGCCACAGTTCTCCACCCACCACCATCCGTCACCATGGCAACGATGGAAAAAACATCCTCAGTGCAGGTAAATAAATCAGAAGCACTTTTAAAGTCAAAATGTAATTTCATC
>NW_007579401.1:158762-160683 GCF_000690725.1 Stegastes partitus | reverse complement strand
GTGTGTCTGCCTAGCTACAGCTGTTAACTTGGGGTGTGTGTGCCCCCTGCAGGTCAGGACGGCACACTGCAGTCTTTCTCCACCGTCCACGAACGTTTCAACAAGAATCTGGGTCACGGTCAGTCCACGCTTCCTACAAGACTGTTCAGTGTGAAGCTCCACCAGCTGGTGGCGCCGTCATTAAGTCTGCTTTGATTTCAGGCTCCATCAGCAAGAAGAAAGAGCAGAAGAAGAAGAAGGGGCTGTCCTACGAGGAGCTGCGTCTTCCTGCCATCACAGCGTTCTCCTCCGGTGGGCGCTCTGACCTTCGCTCAGACCTCCATAGAGGGTTAGGGTTATTTAAGCCACAGCTGACCGCCGGTCTCTCTCTGTTGATTGACAGCTGTCACTCGTCAGTCGGACTGGGACGGCATCGTCGCGTGTCATCGCGGTCGCCAAACAACCACCACGTGGAGTTACCAGCGGTGCTCCATGGGAGCTCATCACCTGCAGCCGCCAGGAGGCCGAAGAGACGCCGTCGCCACGGTAACAGGATGTGTAAACCTATTTCGCTTAGCTCCTCCCCTGCAGTGTCTTGTGCTTACACGACTTCCTGTCTCTGGTCCTAGGCTGTTGCCATCACTTCCTGTGGTAACTTTGCTGTGATTGGCTTGTCCTGCGGTCGTGTTGACGTCTACAATCTGCAGTCCGGGCAGCACCGTGGTTGCTATGGGGATGATGAGAAAGGTGTGTTCAATTCCTTGTCTGTGATTGGGCCAATGTGTGTCTCGGTCATTAACCTCACCTCCTGCTCCAGCTCACAGCGGCGTGGTGCGAGGCGTCGCCACGGACACCCTCAACCAGCTGACCCTCACCACTGGCTCTGATTGGCTGCTAAAGTTCTGGCGCTTCAAAACAAAGAAACAGGAGGAACAGCTGAAGCTAGGCTCTGCACCAGCTAGCATGATGCTACACAGAGACAGGTAGCTAACACTTAGCATGATGCTAGCAGTAAACATCACTCTTAGAGACCGAAACAGTTAGCACAATGCTACACAGAGATCGGTAGCTTTTAGCCAGCATCTGACTGTTAGCATGATACTACACACAAACAGATAACGTGTTTTCCAATTCTTTTCTATTAGCGGAATGCTAGCATTAGCGCTGGATGACTTCACTGTGGTGGTTGTTGACATAGAAACCAGAAGAGTTGTCAGAAAATTTGCTGGTCACCATGGCAACATCAACGATATGGTGGGTGTGGTTAAAGCTAAAGCAGCTATCTGCCTGCTGATAATGCTAGCTGGCTATGCTAACAGTTGTGGTTGTTTCAGACATTCAGCCCTGATGGCCGCTGGTTGGTTACCGTGGCAATGGACTGCACCATCCGTACCTGGGACCTTCCCTCTGGATGGTGAGAGTGGAACCGTCCGCTGTATTAACAACACGATTCATTCAAATCAAACTTTATTCAAGATTCAGCTGGTCAGAACAATTTCAGCTTCAGGGAGGTTGCTAAGCAACAGTTGTGGCAGCATCCAGTCAGAGAGCCCCGACGTGTTAATGATGTGTTTCCAGTCGTTCCCGGCTGATCTGATCCCAGCTGATCAGTACAAATCAATAATCAAAAATCCTTTTATTCTCCCCACAGTCTCGTGGACTGTTTCCTGGTTGCCACGGCGCCAGTGGGTGTGTCCTTATCGCCGACTGGAGACTTCCTGGCGACTGCTCATGTTGATAGCCTGGGTGTTTACCTCTGGTCTGAATCAATCTTAATTACAGCAGCCAATCACAGTAGCCGTGTCTCAATACTGAAGTACGCAAGTCCGTACTTGTGTTCTCGCTAGTCCGTACTCGCGAGTACGATCTAGCGAGTCCGGGAGAACGCGTCGCCGTTTATGTGCCACTGGGACAGCAGCGTACTCGATGACGTCACCACCTC
>NW_007579401.1:155979-157797 GCF_000690725.1 Stegastes partitus | reverse complement strand
TAACAACAGTATTTACAGAAAGCCTGTGTTACTGTTGAAAGTTTTCTCCTCGGCTTTTGCTGCTGGGTGGCGCGAAATGCATTCTGGGATACTTGGCTGTCTGAAGTCCACACAGTCCGGTCTGATGCAGACTCCATAATGTGGGCGGAGCCAGAACACATCCTGGCATTTCATTGGTCAGATGCGTACTTAGAATTGGGACCGCACTTGGTCTCAGACTGATGACGTTTCACAAGTCCGCAAGAACGCAAGTACGGACAAGAACGCACATTGAGACACGGCTAGTGTCCCGTGTAGATGATGTCACTGATCTAAGGCCTGTATCAGCCAATCACAGCGCAGCTCTCCTCCTCAGGACCAATAAGAGTCTGTGTGGGCCTGTGGGGCTCCGCCCCCTCCCAGCTGACTACCAACCGGCTGTGGAGACGCTGCCGGGCGTCATGCCGGTCGAGCCGGAGCAGGAAGTGACATCAGAGGAGGCTGATGATGTGTATCAGTCAGCTGAGCAGCTGGGGGCGGAGCTTGTGACTCTGTCTCTGCTGCCGGAGTCTCGGTGGACGAGTCTGCTGCACCTGGACGCCATCAAGGTGAGCAGCATTGCTGTTTGTGTGTCAGACAGGTGAGAGCTGCTGCTAACGTTCTGCTGTTTCAGAGGAGGAACAAACCTGCAGCGCCCCCTGCTGCTCCGCCCACCGCGCCCTTCTTCCTGCCAACGCTTCCTGGTCTCACGCCTCGATTCTCGTTGCCCGCGGCGACCGAAGCACAGGTAGATCCCTGACGATGTGGGCTTTGCTTTGCTGTGGTGGGCTCAGTGTCTAACGCCGCTGTGTTTCAGTCCAAGCTGCTGCCGATCGGGTCGCTGCTGCAGACGTCGGCGCTGGGTTTGGCTCTGGAGGCGGCTCAGCAGTCGGGATCCTGTGAGTCCAAACAGTGGTTCTGATCGCTGTAGAATGTTTCCTATGAAACAATGTGAAGTACCTTCATACCAGTTCTATAGATCTGTGATCTGATCACGGTCATTGATGAGTTCTGATCTGGAATCGATCGTCTCTGCAGTCGACCGTCCGCTGCGTCTCCTGAAGGATTGTGGGCCAGCGGCACTCTCAGTGGAGCTCACCTGTCTGACATCAGAGGGGGGCGGGGCCAGCAGCCTCCTTCTTGCCTTCATTCACATGATTGACAGCATGTTGGCCAGTGGGCGGGACTTTGACCTGGCTCACGCTTACCTGGCGCTTTTCCTGAAGGTCAGCCAACCAGAGAGCAGCGTGTTGTGTTTATTGTACAAAAATGTCTCCTGTTTGTTTACATCAGTGTTTGTTTTTCAGCTTCACCTGCGCTCGCTGTCGCAGGACGCCATCGCCATGGCAGCGCTGCTCCGCCTCTCAGACCGGCTGGAGGCAGGATGGGCGGAGCTACGAGCATCATTCGACCAATCACTGTGTCTGCTGTCATACATGAGGAGCGCAGTGCTGTGACACACACCACACACACACCACACACACACACACACACAGAGTTCAGTATTTTATTAAAGTTGTTGGTTTCTGATTCGTCGTCGTGTGTCTTCATGTGAGGCTGTCTGACTTTGATCTGATCAGTTTTTTGGTTAATAGCAGAAACAAACGTGACATCGCTGGCAGCAGGTCACATGACCTAATTTGGAGCTGTTGAAGAAATTTTACTCATAATCCTCATGTGAAGTTTGCTGTAGTGGGTGTTTATTAGTATTCCGGTATACGGTGGGCTCACCAACACAGAGCATGAGTCTGTGAAGGTGGACCGACCCTGAACATCTGCAGAGTCACACATTTATACTGT
>NW_007579401.1:149723-153174 GCF_000690725.1 Stegastes partitus | reverse complement strand
AATAAGAAGCTTTCTTTGCAGATGTGTTGTTTCTGTTGGTTTATTTGATGACATGGCAGTAATGGATCAGGAGCAGAGCTCAGAACAATATTACCCATGAGTTCATCTGTTTAATGATGAATTATAATATAAAGAATCAAACTCATGTCAACGTTTAATTCCTCACACAGAATACTCCTACCACTACTACTACTACTACGAAGAGTAATAATAATAGAATAATAGTCAGAAGAAGCTGTTGATCAGTGAGATGCAGACCCACTTCAGAGGTCCTGGTTCTGGTTCTGATGCTGCACAGTCTGTTAGCAGAGTTGCATACATCAGCACACACAGACTACATGTATACTAGCACTACGTTAATCCTAACAGGTAAATACACTCTGCATGTGTCTGTTAAATACATCCAGAGGAGACTCACCTGTCAGGACCAACGCAGTAGTAGTAGTAGTAGTAGTATACATGTGATCTGTACATGTATACTACTACTACTACTACAACATTAATCCTGACAGGTAAATATCCTCTGGAAGTACTTTAACAGATGCATGCAGTCTCCATGTACACTGTGTTACAGTCCAGTACTGTGTACATGTATGATCTGTACATAGGAGTACTGCACACAGTATTAAATACTCTGTAGCCAGTAGCCAGTACTTTACTTTAACTGCTCCGTTTCCTCCGCGCGTGTAACGAGCCGCCGTAACCGCGTATCGACATTAATGAGCCGCCGTTTGCCGGCGCCGTCAGCGGGGATCGAACCGGCGCCCTCGCGCTTCGCCCCGGCGCGCCCGCTCCCCCCTCCGCCCCCACAGAGAAGATTGAGCAGCATCCTTTGCGCGACACAGTGGTCGTGGGTTCGACTCCCGCTCATGGCCCTTCCTCTTTTCTTCTCCTGTCTCTGTCCTATCTTTATATATCTTTTAAATCTAAATCATGTACAGCAGTCATGGTTAGATTTAAGCGGTTTTATGTTAATGAAGTTTCTTGAAAACAAGTTTATCGTTTTTTATTTTTTTTTAAATTCAGCATGTGCCTCGTGCTCTGTAAATAAACGCCTGATTGGCTGAAGCGCGTTCATGTGATTTATTTCCTGTTTTTCTTCTCGCTACTGACCAGAAACATCACGTTTCCGTCACCGGACGTGACGTCGCGTAGCGCTGAGTCAGCTGCAGCATACAGGAAGTGGAGCACAGCGCCTGCGCGGCGGCAGCAGCGGCGCTCGTGCAGCAGAACTTTGTCTAGAACTTTTGTTTTTGTGTTTTATTCGGTTTTGTTGTGGCGGGAATCCGCGGGGGCACGTGACGTCACAGCACGAGCAGCTGAACGCGAGTCCTGTTCGTCATCAACCAGGAAGTGAAGACAGCAGGTGGAGCTTCAGGTGAAAGCTTTGATGATTTGTCTATCCGCCGCCGCAGTCAGAACCGATTCCTGTCAGAACCTTTTATCTAAACTAGGTTCTGCTGAAACGTTCCGTTTCACCTCCAGATGCCTGCAAACGGATGAAATCGGGTCAGAACTATAATGTAAGGACGGTTCCTGTGGACCAGCTGCTGATGTTCCTTCTCTCTGGTTCCATGGTTCTGACAGAACATGTCTCTGAGTTCTGTCTCCTCCTGCATGGTTCTGGTTCCACAGAGCTGCAGGACTTTGTGTAGGAAAATGGACCTCAGTGGGTTGAACTGAACCAGGAGCTGCTGCTGGAGCTCAGACAGGTTCGGACCTTAGACACTGTTCAGTGTTCTCACACAGAACCGACAGGTGGGCCACAGGTTCCCCTTTATGAGTCTAAGCTCAGCTTGTCTGGGTCTGGGTCTGGGTCTGGTCACATCCACTGTATTGATCCCTCAGTGTGGACACGTACATGACACGTCGGTTCCGGTTCTGCAGGCTCACCAAGGTTCTGCTGTGTGATAAACCACAGCTGTGACGAAGCTCAGATCCAAACCTCTGGGTTCTGTAGAAAACACAGAACCTTTTCTGGTTCTCTGAAGTTTCTGCTGCTGCGTCCTGTAAAGGCTTCTGGCACCAGAGCTGCTGCAGGTCCAAACACTGTCCAGGCTCAGAACCCAAAGTGATCACAGTTATAGAGGTCGACCCGATTGCGTTGCTGGAACAATCCAACCAATCCTAAGCAGCTTGTTGCCTTTTGTTCTTCAGCTGAGTGGCGACAGAACGGTGAGACCGGACGGACCGGTGGAACCAGAAACACCTGCAGACAGAGAGTACAGAGAGTACAGTGACCCAGAGGACGCAGCGGTTCTGAATGTTGGTGCACGAGGACGTGAGACGGACGAACAGCTGCAGGCAGACGTTGGACAGGTGAGCGAAATAAGAGAGGAACCAGCTGATCAGCAGCAACGGAATGTTTGTTACCCACAGGTGAGCTTCAAGACCTCACCTGAGTTCTGCACTGCGAAGCCCGACTAGTGGGTCAGCAGGTGTGTTCAGCCTAAAGTTAGAGTCCAGTGTCATGGAGGAGGTTCTCTATTAACCTGCTAGGTCTCCATGGTAACTGACACTGTGGAGCAAGGTCTCCATGGCAACTGATGCTGTGGAGCTAACCCGGTCNCAGTGATTGGATGTTTCCTTTTGAAATGACTCTGGGAGCTAACTTGTGTCCCAGAACGTACATGAGCTGATTTCTTTTATCTGAGCTGAACGACTCCAGAGACACTTGAAGTGTTCGAAGTAAAAGTACTGCATGAGAATTCCTTGTTGAGTAAAAGTCCTGTTGGTTTCCTCTGACTGACACATCGTCACATTCAGGGTCAGCAAAGTATCTGTCTCTGTATGCATCACTGTCGTGGGTGTAAAGCTGCAGGCTGCGGGCGGCGGACCTCCTGGACTCTCCTCTACATCAGATCTCAGTCACATGTTTGTTGTCATTTTAGACACATTTTGTTGATCAATATATTTAGAAATTAGTTTATTAAGCGTTCATGAATTAGTTTATGCTTTTCAGTCTTTTCCAGTACAGTTTTGTTTAATGTCTTCATGTGTTTTTTTGGTGTTTTGGTTTTTACATTTTTGAGGCTCTTTGTGGTGACTTTGTTTGAAACAATGCGTGAGGGAATAAAACCACCGACACATTTAATCAGTACAAATAGCAGCCGTCCACAAGTGTAACGGATATCTGGCGCAATAAAAATATTAATATTTTTTTTTAAAAAATTAAAGATATGTCATCTGAGCAATGTTCAAAATATTTTAAACATTTCTTTAAAAAACAAATATTTGATTGAAAATGCTCTGTTTGTTTAGCGCCCTTGGTGGAGCTGGCGTCCCGTGTTCAGGGAGCAGCCTGTACGGGGCTCTCCGGCTCTGCACACACAACCTTCCTATTGGATCCCATCCCGCAGCACGTCACTACGTTTCCGGCCTCATTTACTACTGCTCATGCGCAGAGCCCAGAGCGGCTATTAGTGGTCCTATTATTTAATACCAAGTTTTG
>NW_007579401.1:142395-145078 GCF_000690725.1 Stegastes partitus | reverse complement strand
CTCTGGTTGCCAGGGAGACGCTGTGAGGCAGTGATGCGTTCAGGAGGCTCTCGTGATGCATCACGGTGAGCACACCTGACCTGAAAGCTGCGTGTTTCCAGGTTCTGGTTTTTGTTCGTCATTGCAGTGATGAAGAGGAGTCGGCTGTTGGCGCTGCTGGTGGGCGGAGTCTTCTGCCTGGCTGTGATGTCACTGTACCGCGTGCTGGAGCAGATGCAGGGGGCGGAGCCTCATCGTCGCGGAGACGCACCTGACGAGCAGGTGGACGAAGTGCGTCACCAACCAAACCGAACTGAAAATGAAACATTATATTTTAATGAAGGTTTCTTTTCTATTTTAAAAATTTGCGATTTTTATAACAATAACTTTTCATGAAACAGAAAACAGTGAAATACAAAACACCAAAATAAAAGCATGTTGTTTTTTACATACAAGAACATTTCTGTAATCTGAGTTCATCAGTAATAAATAAACCAATCAAACCTCTGCTCCCAGGATTTGTCCCGCCTTCAGCAGAAGATTGACAGGTTGGAACAGCTCCTCAGTGACAACAACCAGCTGGTTGCTAGGCTGCGGGACTCTTTGCTCCAACGCAAAGTATCATGGGAAAGAGAGAGGGGAGGGGCCAATGGCAGCTCAGACTCTACCTACAGCCGAGCAGACCGACTTCCTGGCTGCCGATTGGCCAAAGAGATGAAAGATGGCGCAGGCGGAGTGCAGGTTAGCTTAGCATGCTAGCATCTGTTAGCTTAGCATGCTAGCAGCTGCTAGTTCATAGTGTTTTAGTTATGAAACGTATCAAAGGAAGCATCTAAAAAAAGGTTTTGCTTCTGTTTGTTTCTGAGCATTTTAGACATTTGAAGGATTCACAGTGTAAAGGAAATATGAAATATTATTTTATAAAAAAATGTTTTCACGTGTTTGTATCATTTCTAAGGATTAAAGAAAAACAGTTGAAGTCACTTCGTAAAAGTAATTAAAGGATCAGTTGAAACAGATTGTCCTATGTATTTTCGTACAGTTCTATATTTAACTGGACATTTTCATAGTTTTGAAATAATAATATATCGATATAAAAACGGTTTGAGATAAATTTGATGTTTACGCCGTAGCTCGAATAATCGATTGGTTGAATGCCAGAAAAATGATCTGCAGCTCTTTGTTTTGAAGCAGACGTGCAGAATAAAGTAATTTTCAGTGTTTCTGTCTCAGTCGACTGAAACGCTTCAAACGTTCAGCGACGTCCCTGAATTCTGCTGTTTAGACTTCAGACATCCATCCATTATCTATACACCGCTTAATCCTCATTAGGGTCGTGGGGGGCTGGAGCCTATCCCAGCTGACTCAGGGCGAAGGCAGGGGACACCCTGGACAGGTCGCCAGTCCATCGCAGGGCCAGACTTCAGACATTCAGCAATAATTTGAGAAAATAAACAGTTTAACGAGATTAATCAATAATGAAATAAACATTTACAGTTTTTAAAAACTTGATTATCTAGATTTTAACTAAAGAGATATTTAGAAAAACAATCGGAGGGCGGTTGAAGTGTAAATGTGGAGCGCATGCTACCAGCCAAAGACACACATACAGTCTGTAAACGTCTTCACTGAGTTTTCAAAGTTTTCTGATAAAACTGTTTTGTCTGTCAGCTGCTGGACGTGTACGACCTGCTGTCCTTCGATAACCCCGATGGCGGCGCCTGGAAACAGGGCTTTGAGATTGGTTACCGTGGAGACGAGTGGGACAACCAGCCGCTGGAGCTCTTCCTGGTTCCGCATTCACACAACGACCCTGGTGAGTAAAGCTGCACCGATTGGCTGAAGGCACGTCAGCTGACCTGCGAGCGAGGCTGACCGCGGCTGGTTGGTGTTTCAGGTTGGCTGAAGACATTTGACAGTTATTACCAGGACCAGACGAGACACATCCTGGACAACATGCTGCTGAAGCTGAGCGAGGACCACAGGTAACACCCACCAGCAGGTATCGTCTGCAGGAGGTCCTGTTCTCCGTCCAAACCCGCTCAGTCCGACCGGGTACCGAGTCAAACACTGTCAGTAGCATGTCACTGTCCTGTTTCAGTTACTGATCAATTATTTATTTGTCGTTCAGGAGGAAGATGATTTGGGCAGAGATCAGTTATTTCTCAAAATGGTGGAACGACATCGACGAGCAAAAGAGAGCGACGGTCAAACGGTAACTTCATCTCTTCACCGTGGTTTTCATTTTTCATTCATTCCGAACCAGAAAACTAAGAAATTTTTTTTTTTAATGAGTCCTTTTTTTCTTTTTCTGAGTCTTCAGCCAATATTTGAGTATCAAGACTCAATCGAAACTGAATTAAAACTGAAAGCAATAAAAATGTACAATTAAAATGAATGCTGAACTGAACACCTATAGCTCCCCAAGCTGAGTGGGCGACCCATGAACAGGGCTATAGTTAGCTATAGCTAGCTGTAGTTCCCTGTAGTGAGCTATAGTTCCCTGTAGTTAGCTATAGTTCCCTATAATTCCCTATAGTTAGCTGTAGTTAGCTATAGTTAGCGGTAGTTACCTGTAGTTAGCTATAGCTAGCTATAGTTAGCTATAGGTAGCTCTAGTTAGCTATAGTTCCCTAAAGTTAGCTCTAGTTCCCTGTAGTTAGCTATAGCTAGCTATAGTTAGCTATAGGTAGCTCTAGTTAGC